>NW_024609880.1:20683896-20960958 GCF_016920785.2 Ixodes scapularis | reverse complement strand
CGGTGCTGGAAATGATGGAGTCAGCGGGACTATTATCAAGACTTTGAAAAACAAAATGGAAACGTAATCAGTTCATATCTCAACATAGAAAACGTCCGCGCTATTTTTTTCCTCCTGCATATATATTTTTTTACTAACTCTCCTCTCTCCTCAACACGGAAAGGTTGACTTCGCTTCAGGTAGACTACCATTTCGTCTTATACCTTCCATTTCTTTTCATTTTATTCAATTTATTTATGTTTTATTGGAATATGAACAACAAAATTCCCGTGAAAAGTTCAGAAAATGGTTTCCGGGTAACAATTTCATCTTCCGAAGAGACTAAACAGAAGTTCTTGCGCATAACAAAACGCACAAAATGATGATGACGTCTTTGTCAAATTTAGTTTTGAGGGCGACTACTTGAATCAAATTTTCCTGCGGCCAGGCAAGCAGTACATACGACCGCAGAACGATTTTATTTTTTCAATTTTTTGGTGACCCAAAGTCGTGTTCATCGCCTTCGCTGGCTGGATATAAAGAACAACTACAGCAGGAAGGGTATTTCATGGCAAACTATTCATGCCAGTGTCACTTTCATCACTACATTCATTGCCGGTTCCCCTACGCCCTTGTACAAATTAGCAAGCCGTGATTAACCTCTCAAGCTAACCTTCTCATCATTGTTTTCCTTTATCTTTGTTTTTTTTAATGCTCACGCTGCATTTATTGAGGAACTCACACGCTTCCACCTGACTCAATAGGTAGGCAATAAAAAAGAAACACAAAGTTTAAAATATATATAATAATCCTTGACTGACTTCTTTCCAATTTCGAGCGCTTACCACATAGAGGCGCATTTAACAAATACGCACTGAAGAAATTGAATTCGGTTTTTCCATTTACCGCCCAAACGTCCCGTATAAAAACGCATTCCCGAATTGCGCACAGCAAGACGCTGCTTAAAAACTGTGTCCGCTTCCCTATCTGATGCGGTCTAATCTATGTCCCCTCTACAACACGCTCTGCTGTCCTTACGTGGCCCGCTCCACTATCCGCTAAGGCTTCCTTGCAGCTACCTTATGCGGCCCAATCCGATATCCGCTGCGTCCTGGTCCGCTATGCGATGCGGTTTGCTCCGCTAACCAGTGCTGCCCGCTCCGCTATCCGCTACGTGGCCCGACCAGATATGCGGTGCAATTCCCTCCACCCTCTACGGCCCCGTCCGCTATCCATATGTAACCTGATTCCCTATCCTAAGTTGCCCGGACTGATATCCTTTGCAGCCCGCTCATACTTGTGATGCGGTCCGCTCCGCTATCAGCTATGGCTGTAGTACGCGTGAAATCAACGGTTGCCCAGAGCTATTAGCATTTGATGAGCAGAAGTCAAAATTCGAATACTGGCTCGCGTTTCGTTCCGCCAAACCATTTCCCAATCAACGGAAAAGCACCGCATAAGGTTGTTGTTTGTTATTGAGTAGCGTTCATTAGCGAATGTTCGATTTAATATTCGGTTTTGTTCCGGTTTAGTCAAAATGATGGTTTTGGTCCGGTTTTCCGCTCCGGTTCGCGTTCGGTCCAACAGCCTGGTAAAAACGTGAAGTTATATGTCTCTGGTGTCAAGAAGACTGCACCACTATGTTCTTTCCGCTGAGAGTCAACTGCTAAATCATATCCGGAAAAAGCTCACAATTCAGCTCTAAGAACGAACAACTCGATTGTGGAATTTTCATTAAACCAGCAAGTACAGCGTTGCCCGACGCACTGCATGAAGTTCGGTCTAATTGCTCAACGCAGGTAAAGGTTTCAAGAGATGACTTAAGAGCTCGAAGAAAAACCAAAATCGATACAATAGAGCAATGATCCAGCGAACAAGAACCTTACAGGATAAAAACAAAACAATAAAACAGGTCAATAGAAACATGAACTATCCATTAGAAAACTATGGTGGTTCTAGATCGCATAATTTAAAATGTTATGCTTACATGCATGCCTTATCGGGTACGCTGAATAAATTTTGCTCCTAAATATTCATTTCTGTTTTCGCTCTAAAGCACACGGAAGAAATACAGAGAAATCAGCTTGGGGCGGGGGCGGGGGGGGGGGGGGGGGGGGGGGGGATGGCGGAGAAAAGTGGGAGGAAGAACGTCGGGAAGAGGACAATCCACAGTGCCAGGGTGAAACGCGCATAAAACGCGTAGCCCTACATCTGAAGGCCTTCAGCCATGGGCGTTCAAACGGGGGACGGGTGTAAGGGGGCGCTTAGTTCTCAGGGTGCGGGGGGGGGGGGGGGGGAGGGCAGGGCATGCGTTTTGCCCCCCCCCCTCCTTTCTGAATCAGCCGCCACTGGGCAGGGCAAACACTGGCCGGCGGCGGCACCCAAGGGATACCAGGGCTGACGAGGGCGGCCCTGGGGGGGGGGGGGGGTCTGGTTCCCCCCCCCCCCCCAACTCAAAAACAAGTTCGTATGCCACTGCTTTGAGCGATTCATTTGGAACGCTTTTCTTTCAATATCTTCCTTACGTGGTTAGAAACAACTGTGAAATACACCTCAAGAATGAAACTGGTTTCTCAAAGAATTATTAATATTTTTCGCGTCTTCTTTTTTTTTTCTGTTTTGTTCCATGATGTTAGCGCGTATTGTGCGCGATTAGCGGACATTTTAGAACGCTGCTCTTAGGCACCCGTTTCCGCGTTGAGCGGCGTCTGCGTTGGCATCGTCGTAGGCGTAATCGCGCGCGTTGCATTATGGGACGTCAGAGTACTAAATTTAGCGGGGTAAACTGAATTTTCGTTGAGGTCATGTGGCGACAGTCTTTCCGCTAAAGTTAGCGGGAAAACTGAATGCGCATTGTTGCTTTAGGGACGTAGCCGACCTAGGCAGCAATTCAGTTTCCCCGCTAAATTTAGCGGGGGATCAAATTTGTGTTGAGATCACGTGACGTCAATTTTCTCGCTAAATCTAGCGGAGAAAATCAGTTTGTTCATAGGTGACGTGATACATTTTTCATTTATATTTAACAAAGAAACTCTGGGAGGAGGGAAGGGTACGCGCGAGGAGGGGAGGACGGTATGGAGAAGGTAGAGGGGAGGGTACGGAGGGGGAAGGTATGAAGGAGGGAGATGCCACGGAAGCGCAGGAGGGTGAAGAACTACTATGTACGGAGGGTGATCTACATTTGTAAATATATCTATATCTCTTTCTCAATTGTTTGGCACGGTAGATCGCAAAATCAAAATATTCCAAGCGCTGCGCTCTAATTTCCTCTTACAGAAATTTGTATGCGTCTTTCATTTTTTTAGAACGGAGCTCTTACACGTTCGTTTCCAGCTTAAACGGCGTCGCCGTCGCCGTCGCCGTCGGCGTAACCGCGCGGTGCATTATGAGACACGTGACGTCACTGTTGACGTCACTGATGACGTCCTATGTGATGACGTCATCCCAATGACGTCATCCTTGTCGTCATTGTCGACATCACAATGGCGTCACTGATGACGTCATCAGTAACGTTACAGATGATGTAATCATTCGTGACGTTACTGATGATGTTACCAGTGACGTCATCGTGATGTTGTCATCAGTGACGGAACCAGTAATTACGTCATCATCACGATGACGTCAGTAATGACGTCATCGTCATCGTCACGTGTGACGTCATCACAATGAGGTCATGTGACCCCCGTGAGGTCATGTGACCCCTGTGACGTAATTTGACGCGACGTGAGGAGGAGGGAGGAGGGGTATACGCTCCCCCCAGTACCCTTCCCTCCTCCTCCTCAAGAGCTGCGCTCTAATTCGGTGTCACAGGGGGTTGTAAATGACTCATTTTTTTTTCTTTTTAGTGCTTCAACACTTTTTGCATATGGCGCAGTACGCGGCCGCAGAAGCCGACGGACGGCGCGAGAAAGGGAGGGATCCGACAGACCGTAGGACCGTAGCGGTGGGGGGGTGATTGGAGGGACGGTAAAGTAGGGTGAGATTATGATCGACGCGCGAACCGGCGCTTTGGAAATGCTTGAAGGTCGATACGGCCATGTGCCGCTAAAATTCGGAACTAATCCGCCGTGTCCCCGAACGTTGGTCTTGGCGAAAGTGGATACCTTAAAACAATTTTAATTAGCACATCGTGCAGTTGAGCACAAAATCTTGAAATGGCCGATAACAAGGCCAGAAAATTGTGTCACGGTGGCTTAAACAAATATCCACGCACACCAAAACTAAAAGGGAAGTCTCGCGCGCTGAACTTAATTTTGTTTCGCTATGGAGCGTCTAGTAAACGGAGTATTTACTCATAGAAATCATGCAATAAATATATTACACGTTAAGACTCCATCAAACTGCGGGTGTACAAGCGTGCTTTCATTTTTTGCAATTCGTCAGCATTGTGAAAAGGCGGGCAACTTGTTACAATGTGCGGTGAGATGTTTTCAAACGCAGAATAATGTGAAGTACTCTAAAGGTGTCTACACCGTTCCTTGCTTTCTACACAAATTATGCCTGAGACAAACAAAGACAAAATATATTTCACAGTAGCCCTTCCCTACTAAAAATCGATTTCAGTTTCAAACGCATGGCAAACTGGTCCACCCCTTTCGATTAAACGGGATTATGGCATACGTGTACCCTTTTAAAGTCGTACCCGCTTGGAACCTCTTCCCGTGTCAAACGGGTGTACCGTTTTAAAGGGGTACCGTATAAGCGGCTACATTATCGAACCGGTGTCGGCATCAAAACAGGACCAATATCCTAGTATCACGTTTGATCCAAACGGGTCTACCAGTGGACCGTTTCAATTTTAAATGGTTCGTCTCAGTACGCTTAGCAAAATAGAACATACCATTTGATATAAATAATCAATTTGACTTCCTCCGTGGTGGTTCTGTTGAGCAGCAGATTGCAGAGCGCACGTATGAAGTACGCAATATAAAGAATTCGCGACCTTCGAGACTGCAAAAGCTTAAAATACACCTTCGTTGGTGACACATACAAACACGTCGTAAAACCTTTAGGGTCATTTTGAAACCGTGGCTACAATATGGACGCAAGTGTGTTGTGCATAGGGAAGATCACAAGGGAGCGTGTTGGGCTCCCTTGTGATTGAGAGCCGGGCTGACGCCTTTGGCAGCACGTGCTGTGAAGAGAGAAAAAATGAAGGTTGGAGGAAAAAGAGACGCTGTCTACTTCTAGTCGAATGTACAAGCAGTCAAGCGGTGAGGACCGACGCAGCAGAACGAAGGGGAAGGGCTGGGGTGCATCGTCCGAGCCGATCGGAATGGCCGCCTCCGCGCACAGTCAGCGGCCTCGGAATCATTCATCACAAACGCCAGACTTGGAAACTTGGGAGTGTCTACATTGGCACGTGGGATGGAGCAGTTTCCAGCACCAATGTGGGCCGGTCCAGGCTGCTGCTTGTAGAAGCGCTGGCGCGCGATGCTTCCAGGGAGACGGTGTTGACGCCAGCTTGATAAACATTTTTCTGCATGCCTCTCTCGAGAAGCAATCTCCTGGCGAATGCACGTCAGGGCCGAGTGAGAAGAGGGGACATGGCTAATCGGAGGCAGCTTCGGAGCGGCGACTGACGCCCTACGAATCGGCCGCTCCTCCAATAGACCAATCTCACCAGCCAGTTTGACTACGCCACCGCTGCCGCAATCCATCGAAGGAGCTTTAGTCTTTCTGCACGTGCGACAACCTCGCTAGAGCTCTGCGCGTGTGGAGCATGACGCGCCACGAGCCGTCTTGTGCACTGCTGCCTGTCTCCTGCGACCTAAAGTTATGGCGGCGTCACGCGTGCACCGAACGCTTGGCGAGATCGGTCTATTATATTGGTGACCCATTTGCGAGAGCCGGTTTGTTCGAGCAAACGGTATGAACCCGTTTGGGCAAACGGGATCATACCGTTTGCTGATACATATCGGTTTTGGCATATTGATGACCGGTATTACTCATTCGGGTGAATCGTTTGACAAGCGGGTGTCCAGTATGACTAAACTGTTAACGGTATGAACCTGTTTACTTTCATTTTGGTGCCAAATGTTTTCTTTGTTTTTTTCAGTAGGGCCTTGTCCACCTGGCAACGCAGGGACGTACGGGCCTCAGCGGCTAGATCGAAGGAGTGCTCGCGTTCGGCAGCCTCGCAGAGACCACGTCGAATGAAACGACTATATCCTTTCTCATTCAGGCGCTTCTGCTGTGCATGGGGCGCCTTTTATTCACCAGCGGCCACGACAGGCCACGTAACTAAGTGTGCAAACGGAAGCTGTGTCTTGGCACCGCTCATTGACATCCTAACTCTACTCTGGAAGGACATGGCGTTGGCTACACCGTGGGAACTTACCGGGGAAAGTATAAGCTGTACTCGTTGTGTCCAGCGTTAGTGGGCACCACAGTTCCAGATTCAAAGCATTTGAGGAACGACGACTGGCCATGGCCTCATAACCAATGCGCCGATCAAATCTTCATTCAGAATGGACGTACAACTGTTGGGATAAATGCCCATTACCTGAGCATCTTGAACGTTAGTTAGTGCTTTATATTATATAATTTATAATGCAAATGAAACCGATTCCGTCTGTAAAAACGCAAGAAACGGTCTTTTCAATTTGGGAAAAAAAAATATTAAACATATCATTGACAGACATTTCAAACACTTTAGGTGTCACATTGTATGCTGTCTAACGATCACGGTAACTTGACGATTGAGCTACAATAAACAAACGATTTTGTGTTTGGAAGTTTCTTTTTTTCGGACAGGGTGCGGATATATTTTTGTGAAGATCGTTCAGAGCTTGATGACATTTTTATTTTACTGGGTTTATTTATAATATTGCCTAAATCATGGTATGAACCAATACATAAATTGTTACACGTTATGAATATCTCGATACATAAAAAATCGCAGTTCATAAAAAGGTATGCACTTGCATTTATCTCAAAATGCCAACATGGCCGCCCGTGTGGCCATGTTGGATACTAAATAACTTTAGTAACTGCTGTCAAATCGACAGCCGCTCCGGGCTTGCGAAAATTGCTGTCATTGAGGCGCCGTTGTAAATTCTGTACCGCCATCCGAGCATGATTCAGAAGAGTGTTTCGCCAAGTTCACTTTTGTTTTCAATTCCGCTCCCTAGCCTTACCCGCACTTCGTCTCCGACGTGCCTCCTCAGCGCGTTGTAACTAAAATCCACGCGCTTCGGACCTTCTGCTGAGTTTCTGAGCACTATCTATACAGCGTGGAAGTTCGTCCGCTTGGAGGATCCTACGCATAGACCGGCACAACGGGGTGCCGACTTCTGCCACAGTGACTACGGCGAACACCTACTGTTGGAAGTGACGCCGCGGTACGACTCGGAGCATATAACGTTGCATGCTCGCGTGTAGCAGCCAAAAGTCAATAAGCATCGCGTCGTTTCTAAATTCTAATAAACGTATGCTTACGTGATCATCGCGCTACACACGCATTCGGGACCAGAGTCGGCGCTGACGTTTTTTACACCGGAGATGCACAGTGAAATCTCAGACCTCTCCCTGCGCTGGAGAAAGCAATTGTGATCATGTTATTTGTAGTAGACTGCGCTCTATTCCCCAGCAAGAGTGAAGTCTAATACAATACAGAACAATGACAAGTTTTCACGTTGATTTTATCAACCACTAACATTGGTGTATGTTCGGTAGCAGTTTGCAGATCAACGCTGAACACATCAGCATCGTACACACTTAACTTTTTTACACCTTTTAAGGGTACTACAGCACCCTTTAGGGATGCTGCAGGGGATTTGCACCGTTCACTTAGCCGTCCAGCACCCTTTTTTTTGCACGGTTAGCACCCCTCGCGACGAGCGCGAGGGTGCATGGGCGCGAGCACCCTTCCGATACACTGCGAGGGGTGCTGAGTGCTGGAAGGGTGTTGGAACGGTGCTCAGTTATTCGGGCAAAGGTGTTCATTATTCTTAACAGCATAATTTAGAAAAAAAGGAAGCGATAGATATCTGTATTTCGTCTTCAGTGTATATAAGTGGGCTCAGCGTATATTAGATGAATTGATAAACGCCACAGTATATTTTTTAAATTTATTTTATTTTATTTTTATCTAGGACTAATTAACCAAAATCTGATATTTTTGTATTAGTTGAATGGCCGATATTGCAATTGCAGCTTCAAATGGAGCCATTCCTAAAGTCTAACTCATTTGAAACAATGCGTGAAAATACAATTTTTGAGATAGCCATCGGCCTTTCCATCACAATTCAAAAACTGGAGCATCTGATGTTGGGCTGATATATATGACGTAGTCGCTTCTGTCTCACCGTCATCCCCTTAGTGAAAAAGAGCGGAATAAAAGTATACTGGACGTACTTCTAGTGTACTGTATGGCAGGGAGTGTAATAGAATATTACAAGAAGTAGAGTATATGGCATGCGGGAGCCGTTTCATGATTCAAGTATACTTGCCAAGTATGTTTAGATCATATAACTACTAGCCTACTCCAGGTACGCTCTACGCAACCGTAGACACTTCAAGCATAATTTAGGCGCGTCATTAGTATTATTTAGGATTATAGAAGTGGCGCACTCCCGGTAAACACGGAAGTGTCTTCAAAGCACCTTCAAAGCGTGAGGCATCTATACAATCTTAATCGTGTTCCACTTAGGTTCCAGTTAAATTTTGCTTAAGGCTGGTGTTCCAATAATTTCAACTAAGTCCTGGCAAATCTTTAGCGGATCAAACGGTTTTAAGTGGAACGGTTCTTTTTTTTTCTTTTTATAATTCTTTTTTTTTAGAGAGAACACGTGCATTTAGAGCAGGCTGATCACCTGTTCCGCCTAAATTTGTTCAAGTTACTAAAAGCTTGTTCCACTTAAAATTTTCGCAGTCTTTTTTTAAATTAATAAGCGACTTTGTTTTACTTATGTGGTGAGTTGCGGAGAAACACACCAGAAAACAAGGAAGTGTTCGTTTTTCAAAATGTACCACTTTGTTAAAGACTTGGACTCATGTACGAGTCCCTCCTCTGTCTAAAACAGTAATCTTCAGCTTTCCACTTTAAGTGCAAAAGATTTTATTGAAAATCGCATAAGTTGTATGTCGCCTGCTATACGGGCGCAAATCGTCGTCAAACCATATTTAAAAAAAAAAAAAAAAAATTATCTGGTTGTAGCAGAATTTGAACTGTACATACTGTAACTGAACTGATCATATTGGTAATCAAACTGCTGAAATGGCGACAATCAAAGCGTCGGAGTTCTCGAGGTACGTTCGAAGCGCGATATTTAGAAGGGCCACGGAAGTTCGCCATGTTCGCGGAAGTGGCCGATTGGCATCTGTCGCAAATTACGACCAGCAAAAATAAAGGTCAATCAATCAATCAAATCAACTAGTGTTTACTGCAGGTTTAAGGAAGAACCACTGGACTTCGGGCTGGAATATTTCAATAATGACAATATCAATAAAATCCTTTAGTGTTTTTTACAGTGTCCAGGGACATCCAATTGGTCTTCTTGCTGGCGTAGTTCAATAGAACGCATAAACAGATATGCTTGCGCGCGCGCAGAGACACACATGCGCGCGCGCACGCGCGTACGCAAGCATGCACACGCGCAAACGCACGCACAAACACCCACGCGGATGTATCCACACGCGCACACGAACACGGGCGCATGCACGCACACACGCACGAAAACGAATACGACGAACGAAACGTGCTTGAGCTATAGTTTCGGTTTCCTGTTGAAAAAAGAAAACCTAAAATTGAGATAAAACCTAAGATAGACTTACATTTTTGTTAACTTCCTACAACATTATAGTGGCACTATTAATAGTAATATAATAATAATATGCTTAGTTTCTTTTTCAAAAACCAAAAAATAAGAGCCTTTTGAAGACTCCGCAAGGACCATCGCTATTGCAATCAGCTTCCGTTTGGGTCACTGATAGGGGTGTCGCGAACTTTTGTCGAACCAGATTTTTTGGTCGAACTTTCGGGGTTCGACTGGGTCGAACCGATTCGACGAACCTTCGACCTTTTCACCAGATTCGACCGATTCGACTTTGTGGACAGTGTGGCCAGACCTTGATACAAGCATGTCTAGGTTTGGAGAATTTATTTTTTTATGCAAAGGGTTATTTTATCGTGTGAACAGCTGCAATTAAAAGAAACTAATTCTATTCACTGAAGAAGTTAATAACTTAAATTTTAGTACTGTATTGACTGAAATAGCCGATCAGCGCTGCACTTAAATCATCTCTTAGCCATTACCATCCAATCCGAAGCCAACTGGCCAGCCTGTCGCGCATGCGCACACGAGTCGAACCTCAATACAAGGTTCGACGAACTTTCCACTAAACGTTCGAAAAAGTCGAACCTGGTCGAACTCGAACCGTGGCCGGTTCGCGACACCCCTAGTCACTGATCTCTATTTTAGTAGGCTGGATCGCGGATCGGGACGCCGTCGGTGTCGCCACCGGCAGCCATTGCTTGACACCAGGCAATACACGCAAGTCTATGAGAGAAACGCACAAAAGTAAGCATATTGAAGCATGTACGCTCTGCTCGGAGGCGAGTATTTTATTGTAAAAGCTTGGTCTGTTGGGCAAGTTGGTAGTGGACATTCATATTAAAAATAGCGCAAAAGAGACGGGACAAAAAGACGAAGAAGCACCCAGGACAAACGCTAGCGTTTGTCCTGTGTGCTTCTTCGTCTTTTTGTCCCGTCTCTTTTGCGCTATTTTTAATATGAGTATTTTATGGTGCGCTGTCATCCTTATGTCGAGTGTTTGGACATCGAATCGGTATTTGTCAAACGTCCGGTCGCCGAATAAAAAAATCAAACGTACCGGAGTACCTATGGCTGAGCTGGCAAGCTTGCTCTGGTAGTGGAGTAAACAAAGGGACTTGCCGTCAATAAGACCGTCCTTAGAGAAGCCCAGAAGTTGATGAATGACAAAGAAATTCCATCTCGACAGCGGCTTTCCGGGAGTGAGCGGATTCCGCGTAGCAAAGCCTTCGAGCTTGTCGTCTGCTAAACCCAACTCAACGAAACCGCTACCGACTCCGCGGTAACTCTAGGTAACTCTCGCCTCATTGAGCTGTACTACAGCGGAGTCACTCTCGATTACAAAATATTTATTTATAAGAACTGCGAGGGCTGTCAGTTTTAATGTTTGTACGCAAGCTATTTCACGGGCTTATCGAAAAGCATCCAAAAAGTTTCAGTGCCGTCATCAGCTTAGAAACAGGGGAAAACGTCACTTTTTCTCGTTCTTCCCATAAGAGTCCCATGCATTGGCTGGTGTCAATCAATGGCCGCTGGTGGCGACACTCGGCCCCAGCTGCCGAGGCCGCGGTCCGCGATCCAGCCTACTACAATAGAGATCAGTGGTTTGGGTGCCATTGGCACTGACCGTGGGGGGTTACGCAGGCTTCGAGTTTCGCTTCCTTTTTACGTTTTCGCCGTTTTAGCAGATATTTTATATGGCTTCTTTACGAATACCGTGTTCAAGAATAGCAAGTGATGACTGAGAGCTGGGAGACGCTGCGTCTTACCAACGCAAGTTGCGGACGGTCCATCAACACTGCTGGAAGTGCCGGTGAGCTATTTTGTTTCTGCGAAGTGCGTCGCTGTTTCAAACCTTGGCGTGTACCATGTGCTTGCTAAGCTATGCTTGATTCTAACAATGCTTCTGGCCGGTGTTATTTTGTTATTTAAAAAGAGTGTACGTTCTTCAAAACCTATGGCTCGCCCCGCAGAGTGAGAACGATTTGTGAGCGGCGGAGCCGAGAGACTGTTCTGGGCGCCGTTCCACGACGTTCGTCCGACGACGTTGTGCGGAGCGTTCAAGTGCAGTCTGACGGCACTTCAAGCAATCAGAGGTCATGCTAGCTCTGCCGTGTGGTCTCAACTGCCGCTCGCCACCGATTCGTTTCGTAAAGCGGGAGCGAGTAAAAACGTTACAGGAGCGAGAAGCATGATTTCTTGCCTATGCTTATGCCTGTGCAGCAGAGACGCGCAGTCTCTTCGCGTATGCCGAAGCGGCACGCTTTCCAAGTTTACGATTGTGTGATGTAAATAAAGTGAGTTTGGATGTCACGTTTTTTAGTGGCAGCGAAAGCCGCTACAAAGAGCAGAGCAACTAGAAAAAGCCAAGGTATGAAAAAAATGCGAAAAGATCCTGAATATTCAAGGTGTTGAAAGACTACCAACGTACCGACTCGCCCAGTTATTTTTTCTGTCAGAAAATAATAGCCAATAATAATAAATGAAATAAATGCCAATCTTTAATTGGTTATAAATTTGTAATTCATGCAAATGTGTAAATGTATAAGATAGTTCACAGGAACAATTTATGTCCGACCCATTATATTGTATATTTTCTCTAAAGGCTCGAAGTTATATAAAAAATGCCCATCATAAATTAAGCCGCACCCCTGAATGTAAAATAGCTTGTGACTTTTACGTATGTTCCCAGCAAAAGAAAAAGATACATTAAAAAGGGGCCAATTATTGCATTTCCTATCTGTTAGAGTTTTGTTCAGGTACACGCAAAACGTAGGTGTCTACGTCTAAAATAGTGTAATTGACATTTCCCGCAGGGCTGGCAGACCTTACCCAGTTTGGCTGGCAGCTTGCAACCTATGGGAACCTGGGGAATTGCACAACACGAGTGAGAGTGACGCCCACCAGGCACTTCCTCAACGATGGCACCATAAGCAAGGGGGAGCTGCCCCCAAAGTGAATGCAATGGCAGGTGGGTCGTTACAGTGAAGCCCCATACAGATGATACCAAACAGAAAATCATTAAAAATGAATTATTTTTAAAACAAAGAATGGGAGTCGCACAGACGAGGAGGAGGAGATGAACAGAGTGTTGTGTCGTGTCCGTATGCTCTGTTCCCATATTCTTCTCAATTCCTTTTAATAATTGTCTACCAACTGGTCCAATCATCAGCTCTAGCCAACAAGAGTATGCTGCTATTTTTTACTCTGCATTAACATTGCTTACAGTTGAATCCTACAGAATGAACAAACAAAAAATGGGTACAAGCCAGGCACGTAGCCAAAATTTTGATTCGGCGGCGCCCATGACAAAATGCTGTATGAGGGGAATGGGGGGGAGAAGGCCCCAGCAAAATGGAAGACTTCGGGGGGGGGGGGGGGGGGGGGGGAGCGGAGAGGGCGATGGGCTTTCGTTATCTTTTGAGTAGGACAGGCGCTGCCAATGCCTCTGTGCCACTTGGAAAACTGAGGTTCATATCCTTCAAAGTAATTAGATCCAAAAAGCTATAATATGTATTAGTGGCCGAGCAACTGCCCGGGAGGAATCCAGGCAGAGGATAACAAAATTGAATGCACACACGACAGAAAAATAATACAAAAAAACAGGGCAGACAGAATGATGCACTACACATGGAGCTGCCATGCAGTTGCCTTCATTTTGTACATTGTGACGTCGTTGAGCTCCCTGAAATAATTAGCTAGACATGTCAGTTTGTACTGGGCAAAAGACGATGAAGGAGCTTTTTTTTGTTGCATTTTATGACCTTCCATTTCAGCTTTTTCACATAAAAGGAATCCTTAGAATTCCTGTATTGGTGGTTTGGGCAACCTAGGCAATAAGGAGAGAATTATATTACTAGTGCATTATGTTTTAATTGAACAAGGCAGAAACAGCTTGTGCTGCAGTGGCGTCACATGATGCCGAAAGCACGTGACTTGCGACGCATTGGCGATGCCTCATGAAGCAACTGCGATGGGAGAGACCCGCTAAGTCTTTTTTAAAGCAAAATGAATAATGTAAACAGGGAGTTGCACCAGTTATTTATTAAGGTAGTTTTTATTTAATATCGCAGATAAACAACAAACATCTGAAGTTAGGACTATAAAATATGGAATCACTAAGCAACAAAAGCATCACATCATCAACACACCCGCCATGAAGCGGTGGAACAGGGGGCGCACCAGTGCACGGCTGGTGGCAGTAGCTCTCAGCAGTAAAAGCACTCTTGAGCAATTGTCACAGCTGTGCAGTGGCTGCAATTACACCTGTGTGATTGCAGAAAACATTGCTTAGAACCAAGCTCCTTAATTTTGTGCAACAGGTGGTTATGGGACTGACTGCAACAAATGCTTGCCAATCTGTGCCTTTGTCTCGCTGGGCGCTGTAAGTAGGCGTGCTCGGAACATTAGCGTGGTCTTGGTCGTCTTCTGCTGCCCTTGACACCGGCTGGAGCCAAGAGGCTTCGCCAGTGCGCTTAAGGCACTTACAAGGAGTATGCTTGTACAGCACTACATCCAGCTCCACACTCCTTGTAGTACCCGAAGCTCCAACATCGATGGATCTTGCGAAATCATGTGGGCAAGAGCCGTGGACGGCGAGACCTCCACGGCGCCAAGGGCTTGAAAACTGCAGAGAATTTCTACTAACCTTATACTGGAACGGTGCTACTATTTTTCAGACATCTTGGCAGTAGCGGCTACGATGATCGTGGTTTACAATGTCAAGGAAACCATGACACTGTCACATCTGTATGTTGGAGAGGAGGTAAACTGTCAACTATCTTTCCTAGCGTAGGTTGCAGAATGTAACCTAGCACTTTTATGAATTCCCTTGCGCACAATCCTTCAAAGCAAATGTTTAGGCAACATTGGTGCACGTATGCAACTGTGAATGTATCCGTCTTATTAAAGTTTTTTATTTTCTTTTTTTTAATGGCAGCCAACCATGGTACATTGCAAACTAGCACCTTCCTTGCACAACAGGTAGAGCCTGGTTCCATGCTTGTAACTTGTTTAGCCTTCATCTAGATCAAAGTTTAGCAAAGTTAAGCAGTTGGAGGTGATGTTTAAGAGTCTCATGGTCTCAGGGGAGCCAATACGGTGCCGATGGCACTGCTTCACATGTTTGACTACAACTTCGACAAGCAAGCTTTCTATTCACTGCACGGCACACTTTTTTAGAAAGGTAAAAAAGAACCAGTGGCTGTGTTTCCTGGCACACTGATGGTTGAGAATATCATAGCCAAAAGTAGTTTCCGGAAGATTTCTAACCATCTAAAGCAAAACATTTCGGCCCAGATGTACATGAGAGGTGCAGTAATTGCAGATAAGGAGATCACACAAGGAAAATATGGGCTCCTGTTGACTGATTCTGGCTTTTTTGCAATGACCAAGCCAACGCAACGTTTACGTCTCTATGTGGAACTAGACGTCTGGCTAGCATTGCCGAAATTTCACTAATCGCAGAGATAATGCAGGTCACCCTGTTGCACTCATGATTTTGCATATTTTTCGGTGCTGGGAAACCATGGTTTACTGCCACTTGTCTAAGTTGCATTCTGTACAACTATAATCAGGCCTGGAGGGGGTGGGGGCATTACATATTTCACATAGATCAAGTAACTATAGCAAATAACAGTGGACCAGCTCGCTGGTAGATAGTGATATGTTAAATGTGATGATTTCGAGAAGACTATCACACATGGTTCCTGCATTACATTGCATTGATTTTGTTCGCTAACACAGCAGCAAGACATCCCGACAATGCCGTGCGTCGTGTACTCTGGCAATGACGCCGAGGGGTGGAATTTTGTACCTCGCTGTTGAGAGGCAGTGGTTTCTGTCCGTGAAGAATGCAGAGGACGGCATCGTGCCATCATGGTGGCTTACTGGCCTTTTAATATGAGGTACTCGAAAAAAGCAGCAAACACAGTTGCTGTACTAGAATGGAACGTTGTTTGTCGGCCTGAGCAGCAGTACTCCGAGGCCAGTTGTGACGAAATTCCTGAACAAGGTCGCAAGAGCGTAGAATCAATGAGGCCGAGAAACAACCGTTCTAATACCAAAGGGATGCTGAACCGAGATTTGGATGGCACGAAACCAGGCAGAAGCACTAGGTGGGATGCTGCAAACCTTAGAATATGACTCATATGACGGTATCTTGTACGGATGGCAGTACTTTTTGCAAAATAGGAGCATGATTCAACAAAGCTTGCGACATCTGCATTCTCCTCTTCTCTTCTTTTTCGAAAATATGGCCATCCAGTTCAGATACTGCTGCATGAGTGATGTTTTGGTGTCTGTAGCATCCCACTGTGTGCTTCTGGTGCCTTGGTTTTTGAAGTTACATTTCAATACAGCACCCATTTAAGTTTCTAACTCTAAACTAAAGTAAATGTACCATACTTTCCGGACTATAGTGCACAAAGTATACATGTCTAAAAGTTGATATTTTACACCGTACGGTCTACCTGCAGGTGGGGACTCTACAAGTTTTGTTTCAATATTGTTCATTATTACAAAACTGGTTAGGCCAGATTGCCGTGTTTAAGATGCTTACGCTGGGATAAAGTAATCAAGACAACCTCTTACCATCAGTCTGTTTCCCAGGCTTTCGATACCTCGCAGCTGACATGTTTGCTTGGGAGCCCGCAAGCAACCAACTTGGGTCAAACTTAATCTTGAGGAGCTCTGCGATTGGCTGACGAGCGGATCACAGAAAGCCCACTGACATTAATCCACAGATATCCCTTTTGTGGAGTTCTCCAGCCTGAAGTTTTCCCTGAGGACTATACACCGAGTGCGGACTATCTAAGAAAATACTTTTTCTTTTTGGCCGAAATTTACCCTTGCGCATTATGCACCGGATTGTGGACTATAGTCTGAAAAATATGATAGCTTGTTTTAATGGTTTAAGCCCTAAACTAAAAAAAGTGTAGCTTGATTTTATGCAAATTTAGGGTCCTAATTGAAATTCGCATGTGTAATGGGACAAAAAGTATGCACTCGAAACGGGAGGCATCGAAATTGTCCTTCTGTTTGAGCCATTTTATCAAGAACCATTGTGATGTACTGAAGTAATCTGTATTGATTTTTTTCTTATTTATCTAGCATCTTAAGCCTACGCTGTGATATTTAAAAAATATATATTTGGTTAATGGTATTGAGGACATACCTGGTTATTTTGTTGTGCTCACATAATAGTTCAACAAATGATTATTCATTTAGTTTGGCTTTTATAGACTCAAACCCCCCAATTTTTTTTCTCGATTTTTACTAGCATCTAGGCCTATATATGCTGTGATATTTGATAGAATGGCTCAAGTATTGTATGTTGATACGTGTTTGGAGGACATACCTCATTATTTTTTGTGGTCACATAATAGCTCAATAAATAGTTATTAAGTTAGTTTTCCTTTCATTTTTTTTCTCATTTTATAACAACTTCTATTTACTTGCAGCTTAATCACATGCTGTTTGTATGCAGCTGATGCCACTTGCCATGCCTTGGGCGAAAGTGTAAAGGTACTACGGCATACCAAGTATGTCAACTCGTAACCTCCTTATATGCAAGGCAAATGACCGACGAGTCAGAGCAGGATGCATGGACCAAGTATCGGGATTGAACAAGCTAAGCTCCTTGTTGTTTATGTTTGTACCATACACTTTCTCACATTGCATAGTTTGCATGAGCAAATGCTGATCATGCATGTGATGCATATCAGACTTAAGTGTTGGCAGTTTGACAATTGGACACTTTTAATGACACATTAAGATTGGTGGCAGACTCCTTCTTTAAAATGATGTTTTAGAATGTCTCCCACTGATCTATTCTAGTATATGAGTATTAAGGCCATCGAGCAATTAATAAATTCAGAAGCTTTAGGCATGGAACAAATTCTGATATTTTTTTTATTTTCCTTCCAAATTTTGTGGGAAGAAAAATTTAAAACACGCAAGATTTTCCTGTAACTTCTGTTTGCATATAAGTTAAGCTTCACATTGAAATATTTATTACCTTTTCTGCCATGCACATCTTGCCTTCATTACCGGACAGTGCATCTATCCACAGCTGCTTCAAGTAGCATGTGTGCCGATGCATTGCACGCATATCAAATAATGAATCCAGTTTCTGTAACAAGGTCCTATGCTGGAATTGTGCTTTTGCATCTCCATATTTCTTCACTTATCTAGTCTGCATACTTCGTGGTTTTCTGGTTGCCATACCTAGTGTACTGAACCCAGTTTGACAGGTGCTTAGATACAGGGTGATTCATTATCATTGGGACAGATTCCTGTAAAATAAAACTTCTGTTTTATGCAAATTATACTTTTACAGTTGAGTTATACTTCTCCTGGTAGACTTTTTATACAGGCAAGATGCTAGCTAAACGTGGACTTATTGCACTAAATCCATGAATTAGCTTTTTATTTACTGGTTTGATGGCACCAGCACATATTGTGAAAATGAAGGCAGTCACCTTCTTGGACCAGCTTATTTTTCGTGAAATGAGGAATAACCTCAGAAAAAACGATTGAGAAAGATTCTTGCACACAAAACAGATTGTGGGATACAATACTTTCTGGACCGCTACAATACCGCTGCCTTTGGTGAAATTATATTTTCTTTCTCTTTTTCGGTGGGTGTGCTCATTTAAGGATTTATAAAAAAATGACTGGTTTAAGGAGGTGATTGTCTTCAATTTTGCAACAGCTGTCGAACCAGTAATTGAAAAAAGTTAATCAACTAATTTTAGATAATAGTCGACTTTTAGTGCCGCCTACCCGTACAAAGTGTCGGCTTGGCTAAGTGCTCATCTGTAACGAGATAGTCTGTGTAAGTAAGATAAGCTTTGTTTTACAAAAGTCTATTTCGATTAGAATGAATCACCCTCGAGCACCCATTAAAATCAGCATCAGCATTCTTGGGTTGGGGTGCATTGCACCGTGCACCTTATACTACTTCACACCCCTATAGAGTGCTTTGGCAGAGGTGTGCTCGTTTTCACCCTCAAAGGGTGCTCGTTCTGGGACAAGTGCTTTACGCCCCTAAGGGGAGTACAAAGGTTTAGTGTGTAGGCACACACCGACAAAAAACACGGCGCAGAGGAACCGTCGTTGCCGGTTACATTTTGAGGACACTATTAAATCCGAGCTTGAAACCTGTACAGAGGGTGGTAACACATGAGAACGGAAACAAACAAAAAAAAAAAATGCAGAACGCAGTTTTTTTTTTTTTTTTCCAATATTAAGGTACGAGACCTATTTTGGCGGGATGAGGACGATTCGTCACATGCGCATTCGTCACAGGACGATTGGTCACAGGACGATTCGTCACATAGGAACATTCGTCACAGGATGACTCGTCATGCGGGCCACTGGTCACATCGATCGGGCAGGGGACGATAGTAAATTGTAAATTTCAACAACTGCCCACATTTCCTGATGAGGAGTTTCACGACTTCCCACTGTGACATAAACCAATGGTTAGAAAAACTAATATTACAATACTCATCCACTTTTCCTTTCATCATATTACGACTTTTCAGCAGGTTGACTTAAGTTGCTGGCTTGATGAGCAATAATCCGACTGGCAGCGAAATAATTTTTCACTTTGCCTTGCATACATCTCTTCGAGAAAACCAATACGTATCGGAATTTTTTCTTCTGCATGTGTACGAGTACCCCTCGTGCAGCTGCATGGCTCAACCTCTCTCTGTTGCGATCACCCCCACCCTTTTGAATGTAGTCTGAGTTCCAAAATAGTCGCTTTTATATGGCCTCCCCATTCACCGTTTGGGACGGACCCAGAAGTTAAAATGTCTGTCCTTTCGCTTCTCAATTTCTTCGACCTTGAGAAGCGAAAGGTGACCCACTATGTCAGGCCGAACCAACATTCAACGAAAAAACAGTTAGGGCGCAGGCGAGCTGGTGTAAGTTTACCATTTTTTAGACCACCTGAGACTGGGTGGAAGAAACACGACGACGTCTCAAACACAGCTAACCACTTTATTCAGTTTTCCCTCCTTTTATACATCCTCAACCCAAAATCGCCATCATAAAAAACACACTCCAAACAAAGGCGCCAAGGAGACACGCCTTGACTTCGCAGCCACAATGATGTAAAAAAAAACAAAAACGAAGCACTTTGAACTAACAAACGCTACACACACATCAACACATCAGCCGAAGGGAACATCCTTTGACCTCGCAGAAACTCTTATCATTCAACGTTCGGGACCAAACCAGAAGCTAAAACGTTTGCTACAAATTCTTCGCCTTTCAGAAGCCAAAGACATACTAAGATATGAGGTGAGCCACTTTGTCCGCCCGAACCAAATTGAGCAATACATTTTTGGAGGGACGAACTATTGTAGGACCGGTTGGCCGCGTGACGAGTCGTCCTATGACGAATTTTTCTGTGTGGCGAATCGTCCTGTGACCAATCGTCCTGTGACGAGTGCGCATGTGACGAATGGACGGTCACGTGAAGACAGAGATAAGGCGGTAGCTTAGGAATGCCAAGCAGCGGATGCCGCGTCTGCACGCGAAATAACACTCACGCAAGCCGTTGGCGGCGCTGCCTTTATGCTTTCATCAAAGCCGTTAATTGGCTTTTATAGCAGAGCCGTATATTGGGAAGTCTGGCCAATGAGCGGAGCAAAGGGCTCAACCAGCGCCAAATAGTCCACCCGCTAAGAGCGTAAACGAATATTGCGACACAGCGTCGACCAATCAGCAGACCGCGACGTCACGATAATGGACAAGAAAAACAGTAGCGTTCAATCTCGACGTCTCGGTGACAATGACATCAATAGCAAACCAGGAGCAATGATCGCAAATACGCAGTTTGCTCTGGCTTGAAGCGCGTTCATTTCCTCTGCCGTTGAATATGAATGTGACGAAAACCTCACATTCGTCACGCTTTCAGCCATGAAGAATTATACGTTTTTACTCTAGCGACGCTAAAAAGGCTTAAATTAGTCGAGTCGCATTTTTAGAGCTAATGACCACCGCTAGAGGCTGTTTCGCGGCTTGTGGTTGGCCACGAGATGCTCGCATATTCAAACCAATGAATGGCCAAACTCTCCCAATTCACGGCAACGTTCTAGGGTGTAGTGGCGTACCCTCTTCAGGTGTCGCTAGCTCCCTATAGTCACTGCAGGGTGGGAACGGCAGGACGTTTCTTTCCAACGCTGGCTCTCAAGCACCCCTGGTGGCCTTTTCTTTTGCTATGGCGTCGCCTGTACGCAGGAGGCGCAAGAGACGCTGAAGTGTTATTGAAGGCAAATTATCAGACCTTTGCCGTACTAGCACCTCGAAGACTGTGGTACCACAGATAGTGATGTAGAATTCCACATATTTATAGACGAAGAGAGATGGTCGAAATAAGGGCGCCGAGGATACGCCAAGCTGCATTTATGCATCTTTTTTCCTCGGTCTCCGCCCATCATGGATATGATGGAGAAATAAATTTCTTTATGTAATGAAGTTCCTCCCCCAACTTTAGTGATCCAGTCGTCGTCTACATCTTTTCTAACCTTCCTTTTTCTTCCCCATATATGTAATATTACGTCGATGTCGGGAAGAAAACGACGGCTCGTCGTGACGTTATGAGGTAGACGGTGGGGGATGTAAAGTTTGAGATGAAGCGCTTACACTGTGCCTCGTTGTTTCTGGCGTTTGCCCGTCTGTTCGTTTAAATATTCTATAACATACGTGTGGTACATCACTGGATTTTGGAAGAATGTGGTATGGGCCACTATAATGATGAAAAACCTCATCGGCAAGCGCTAGATGGCATGGTGGTAGTAGTAGTAGTAGTAGGAACGTGTATGTCACTGCTGCGGTGAAAGGGTTTAGGGTAGTGCAGCGTTAGACAGAAAGCCTCGATTCTTATTTGTTGGTCCGGTAGGTGCAGCGGCGTCAGAGGATAGATGCGGGGTCGGTTCAGGCTTGGGCTTGTCTCAGGGCTCGGTGGGGGAGAGATGAGTGCCTTCAAGCCCGGTGCCGACAGTGGAAGCTGCAGGGTACTCGAGCTACGCGAGCAGCCATTGCCAGAGTTCGATAGCGGTTGCCTTAGGGGAGGAGGTTTCCGGGCAAGCCCAGGCATGCAGCGACGTTGGCCGGGGCCTACCTCGCTGCCTCGTTAGTTACCTCGCCGCTACCCTGCCGAGATAGAAAGCAACATCTTGGTGTGAACACGGAGGCGCGAGCTAAATGACGGGCTTCTATAGCTCAACTTATCACTTGGGCCGCGAATTGGGTGAGAGAATTCTCTGGTTAAACTGGAAGGAGCGATGTGTGCATTAACGGAGGTTCACACCCATAGAGGAAATATGAAGGTGTTAAACCAGTAGCGTTGCGGCGGGATATTGTATGCGAATGTGTGGAAGAGGAGCATAATAATTATTTTGATCAAACCTAATGGACAGCGTGTCGGCTAGAGTTATGGTCAGCCGTTCAGTGAGGCAATAGACCCATCTCACCTGTCAGTTTTACTGCGTCACTGCTTGCCGTAATGCATCCAGGGAACTTTAGTGTTTCTGCACGTGCAATAGCTTGGCTGGAGTTCTTCGCTTTCGAGCACGAGACGGCACGATCACTTGCATGTACGGCCGCTTGCCTCCCGTGAACTAAACCTATGGCGGCGACATGCATGCACCGAACGCTTAGTGAGATCGGTCTATTAGTTTGTGGATGGAAAGCTGTGTTAACTTGATGCAAACGAAAGAGCAGCGCAGGATCTCGGACACCATGCGGGAAAGAAAGGAACGTCCGCTGTAGCTTAGACGTTCTTAAACGGCTACAATCTTTAATATCACATCCATTAAACGAATCCGGGCGAGGTAAACAGCTTGACTGGTTGGTAGTGCTCGTGTGATGGTACACCCAGTCTAGCGGTCTATACCATCGGCAATACAAGGGTTGCCAGCGCTGAATAAACAGAATGGGCACAGAACGTCAACCACGAGTCGCTGAAATGGGCTCATCAAAGTATTAAGTTGGTGGTAGTCTCCCGAGGTTCTGACGGGTCCCTGTTCTTTTACGTGGAAAACTATCGCGTAAAAGAGTATACCTTGGGACATTCCGGTAGAAGTCCTGCCAATAAAACAGTTCCTTAACCTTCGCGTAGACACATACCAAACCCGGGAGTCTTGATGATTGGATGTCATGAAGTTCGTGAAGAAATGCTGCTTGCAGGTATCTACACGTTACTATAGACCCTTTTGGAAAGTCGCGTGCCGCTTATTAGGAGGTCGGAACCTCTGCACAATGGCGGAACACCTGCATCGAGAACGTGCAAGCCATTCTATAGAGTCGCGAAGGTCGAAGCACGGCCACACTACGAGTCGACAAGCCAATCAAATAGTGTCGAAGGTGCAATGACGCTGCGCTCAACGCCTTTTTTTGTGGGTGTGTTCGATCGTGCTGTTACGGCAACTTGGACTCCCGGGATTCTCTGTTTTTATCTTTTGTTTTCTTTTTGTTTAGAGCACAAATTATCCATACTTAAAGTTTACCTATTTTTGTTTCTATATTTTTCTTTTGGTCACCACCGTGACATTTTGGTGGATTTGCGGTGTATAATACCCCCTCGTCCTTCGAGGTGCTCGATTAGCACGTGTAACTCGGGATTGTCTTCTTAACGTCGTGTTCACTGCGCCTAAGAAGAATTGGTCGACATTGTCGTCGCTGTTACTGAGAGATGTCTTGACAGGGGCTCTGGACAGGCAGTGGGCGCCGCTGTGCTTGCTGCTTGACTTGTAGACCACAGTCCTGTTGAACTCCTGCAGTCGAAGACTCCATAAAGCGAGGCGTCCTGAAGGGTCCTTTAGGATCGTAAGCCAGTAGCGCGAGTTGTGGTCCGTGATAACACTGAACGGGCTCCCGTACAAGTACGGGTGAAACGTTGTGATTGCCCAGACGTCCTCAAAACATTTCTTTTCAATCCTGGAGCAATGCATCTCTGCTTTGGACAGTGCCCGACTAGTGTAGGCGATTAATCGATCGGTGCTTTCCTGCCCTTGAACCAGTACCGGGCCAAGTCCTGCATTACGTGCGTCCGTATGAATCTCAGTTTCCGCAGCTTGATCGAAGTGCTCAAGAACCGGAGGAGACTGGAGTTGTCGCTTCAGCTCGTCGAATGTTTACTGTTGCACCTCGGCGATTTCAAACTTCTAGGCGTCCTTTGTGAGGTGTGTGAGCGGTGCGGAAGTCTTTGCTAAATCGCGAACGAAGTGCCGATAGTACACATATAGTCCCAGGAATCTTCGCATATCCATATTGTCTGCCGGCGCTAGAAATGCCGCATTGACACGAGTCTTTTTTGGGTCTGGACGAAGGCCGTCGGCATGTGACTTGGCCTGAGTGGCTTGAGAGTGCGGCCGACGGTCTTTATGGCTTGGAGAACAGCTTGGATTCGTCGCAAGGGCTCGTCAAAGTCGCGATAAAACACTACGACGTCGTCAAGGTAGACGAGACAGTTCTGGCATTTCAGTGCAGCCTGTACGGTACCCACGACGCGCTGGAAAGTCGCTGGTGCCGTGCATAGTCCTTAGAGCATCACCCTGAACTCGTACAGTCCATCCGGCTTGACGAAGGCTGTCTTCTCTCAAAACCGTTCGTCGACTTCGGTCTTCCAGTAGCCGCTCTTCAGGTCCATTGATTAAAAAAACATCGAGAGTAGTGGAGCCGGTCTAGCGTGTCGTCTATGCGGGGACTGGGTAGACGTCTTTCATTTTCACCACGCTCAACTGTGGGCAGTCCACGCAGAACCTAAGCGTTTCGTCCTTGGTCGTAACCAGTACGACTAGAGAGGACAATGGAGTACTTGAAGGCTGGAATATGTCATCATTCAGAATTGCTTCCACTCTTCCCTGGATTACGTCCCTCTCTTTTACGGAGACTTGGTGGCGATCGATGCACAGGGAGCGCGTCGCGCTCGGTAACGAGGGATGCATAGCAATGGTGGTTTGGTACACCTTCGACGTCTTCGTGGAGCAGTCGCTGTATTCGGCGAGAAGGTAACTCAGCTGCCATCGTTTTGAGCCCGGAAGCTTAGGGTGACTGTCGAGTTTAGCTGGCGACGTTCAGTCTTATATAGGCGGCGATGATTCTTCAGTAATCTCGGCGATTCCAGCGGAGTTTCGGAGTTCCTCGACTTGGCCGACAGCGGCACCTTAAGTGAGGTGTTGCGTTTCTTGTCGGAAGTTCGTCACGAGGATCAGAGTGCGCCCATCCTGAAATTCAGGTACTCCTCTTGCGACCCGCATTCTTTTTTCCCAGGAGCAAGTTAAGGTTACACTCTTAGAAAAAAGGGTCAGTATAGTCCTCCCTAAAGGGAGGAACGCTCTTGACACATATGTTCCTTCAGAAAGGGAGAAACGTTCGTCCCTTAAGCAGGGAGCAAAAGTTCCTCCGTCGACTGCATCTCATTATGGCGGCCACGAATCGAGCAAATCGAGCTCGTTAAGGCTTAAAGAGAACTCTAAGTTTATTGTACGGAGCGAGAGGAGCAGCAAATAAAAACGTAACACGAGCTTTCCGCGAACTGTATTTATTTCCGAAGTTTCTTTACCCCTGCAGGTAAAGAAACTTACGTTTCGAAAGCATGCAGTCACTCAGTCTTATCATCGTCAGCACTGCGATGTTCAACAGAGACAACCGGCACCCAGTTCGCGCACTTTATGTCTTACATTTTCTATTCCTCGAGCCACAATTCCTTCGTCAACCGTTGCGTCAACCGCACATCATGGAGGAGAGAAAATCATTCGCCCGCAAAACCAAAAGCCGTTCTAAAAAAAAAAAAAGAAGCAAATCCGAAGCAACCTCTTGGCTTAACTCAGCACGGTAACACGAAATTATGGCGTAGCCTCGTAGCGTAAAAGGATGTTAAATCGCTTGCCACCAGATGGCAGGGTCAAGCAGAGTAATCGCAAGTAGCTAGGCTAGGTGGCGCTAGGTACCGCCCAATTCATGTTTTACAAAAAAATATTTTTGCTTTCTTACGCCACAATTGCGGTTCCTTTTCTTCGGGAATCTCTAACACATGTAGACACGCCACGCACACTACAAGCATCAGGTGAACATATATTGAGCGCATACACAGGCATCGCACATTCAAACATCAATACAACAGCACACTACCCCTATCACTACTCCCGAACCCTGCGTTTCCGTCTTTCATACTGGTCGTTTTGAACGTACGGAATTTTTCGGTGACTCCCTAAGCAATAAAAAATATTCCGAACATGTTAATTTCTTTCCAGCAATGTCATACGTCTGAGACTATATTTAATGGCTCAGGGGATGAATCTCTTATTAAAAAGAAAATGCTTGATCATGCCGTAATTATTTGAAAGCCAATAAATCGAGCCGCTCCAATGTGGTTCCAATCCATGAGTTTTTTTTCCCGCACGGCCCTTCGTAGCCAGTATTTATATTGTAGTGTTTCTTTTTCTATTTGTGCGGTTCGCGCACGGCTGCAATTGCCGTCTTGAATTAATCTTTGTAGAGCGGATATTCACTCAGCTGGAAGTGATGCTTCACGGACAGAGAAATCGCTTTGCGATCTACTTGAATGCAGTCAAAGCCGCGACTTGCGGCAGGTGTTAAGTGTACGGAGCTACGCCGTTGCGAGCTCGAAAACTTCTAGCGCTCATCCCAGCGCGCCACTTGGAGGGTAGTTTCTACAGGAACCGTAGTATATTTAAACAGTTAAATAAAGGATAAAGTTTTTTTTTGTTTTTTTTTTCAATTTTACCTGTTTTTTTTGTTTTTTAATGCTAAACTTCCATTGTAAATATACGTACTTTCCGTCATAATTTCGTACCGCTCAGTCTTTTCCCCAGAGCGCACTCGCTCTCGGAGACCGACAGTCACATTGGCCACTGTACGATAGGAGCTTACCGTTCAGACCAGCGTTCCAACATGACTATCCACACGTCGATCGACTGCACCTAATCCCTCAAGTGGTCTTAAACTCTTTATTGTAAAGCGGAATGTCATCCTGCGACACCCTGCCCCCTCCGATCACGGCCTGACCAGCGGCATCAATGCCCGACAGTTTACGTCATCTCATCTTGTTGTTACACCACTGATACGCGAACACACGGTCACATCGGCGATAATTCCAGTCTTCTGTTCACAACCCACAACAACGCCATCACGATGTCGCTGACACGCAGAAATACAAAACCACGCTGACGATGTTGCTGACACGCAGAAATACAGAATCACGTTGAACGCCGGTTGGCACTCGGCACGGACAACAGAACCGAACTCAACACGGAAGGCACCCAGGCAGCCGGCAGGACAACCTGCCTGCCTTGGACGCAGTTCCCGCGATTTCCGTAACGTCGAAAACGTCGACACAGTTTCGGCGTTTCGCTGCTGTAGTTCCGCGTGTGTCCCGCAAATCGGAGACGGCCGTCCTACCCAGTGTATGTAGCGCTGCTGGCACTGCTCCGGAACTTCGCTGTTTCTAGCGGCTTCGTTAGCTGGTTTGATAAAATTAGTGGTAAAAACGTCAATGCAACCAAAATGTTCTGCACGTTTGGACTAGAAGACGGAATTACAGGCGGCCTTCGCTGCCGCTGAAGCTCAATCAACTCAACATTAATTTATTAAACAACGTGCGCGATGTGCTCGAAAAACGAAGCCGAAAGAAGATGAGTAGGGAGGGCGAAAGCTATCTCCGGTCTGTTTGGAGAAGGAGGAAAACGTCTCGGTGAATAATAAGGATTTGAATTTTCCTTTCGTCGGTCTGGGTTTGTTTATGTGTCTTTTGGTAAATAAAAATAAAAAATAAAAACTTTACGAAAAAAGACACAGAAAAAACCCGCTCCTTTGGGGATCGAACCTTTGACCACTTGATCAGTAGCGCGATATTCTACCCCTGCGCCAGCTCAACAAGGAGGAACTTGCCCTCCTCCTTTGATCTGATCTGCCGTTCTTCCCTTCTCTGGGCAACTTGTCCGCAACAAGGAGGAACAGTCGCTGTTGCTACCTTTCTCCTCCTCCTTTTCTTGGAGTGTACCTTCCGGAACTACTTCGCCGCAGGAAGCTGCCTCGGTCCCGATGCGTACAACACCATTTGATCGCAGCGGCAGGTTCACGTGGTCGGCAGCGGCTCGTACAGCGGCTGACACAGTTTGGGTTTTAATGAAAGCGGAACAGAGCTCCGCAGCGTCAATCTCTTTTCTCCAAGGTCGGTGACTACGCCGTATTCACACAGAAAATTCATCCCGAGAATGACGTCTGGGGCATATTCTTGTAGAATGACGAATTTCAAGGACACGTCTCGCCGGGAATTTAGACATGACCAGTGCACCTTGCGACAAGCGTGAGGAGGTGTCCCCCAGCAGTTTGTATCTGCGGCCCATCCCACGGCGTCATTACTTTTCGAAGGCGGCGAGAGAGCCCTGCCGACAAGATGTATTTTACAGGGACAACTTCGGAGACAACGGGTCACCATGGCTGCTGGTAATCCCTACCGACCTTCGAGAGGAGATCTTTCAAGCCTGCCACGAGGACCCGACGTCCAGACACCTTGGTTACAGCCGTACGCGGGCCCGAATTCATGAAACGCATTACTGGTCCAAGCTCCCGAAGACAATTCACATCTTCACACAATCGTGCCACGAGCACCAACGACGCATGTAACAACCGACGAAGCCGGCAGATCTGCTGCAGCCGATTGCTCCCCCAAGCGCAATATTCCAGCAGATCTAAATTGATTTACTTGACTCTTTCACACCATTGACGCAAGCAAACAGATGGAAAATCGTCGCAACCGATCATCTCACACGGTGCGCCGAGATGAAAGCCCTTCTATCAGGTACGGCTGTTGAAGTCGCCAAGTTTTTAATCAAACCCATTGTCCTCCAGCTCCGCGCCAGCAAAGTCCTCATTAAAGACTGTGGATCATCAGTCATGGCCCAGCTGATGCAAGAGATCCTTCGCCTCGGTAGCACCAGCCACCGTCGAACCACTGCGTACAATCTGCAGAGAAATGAAAAAAAAACAGAACCGCTCAATAGAACTATCGCCGACATTATCTCCATGTATGTCAACGTAGAGCAAAGGCGTTACGTTTGCTTACAACACGGAGGTGCAAGAGACCACGGGACTAACAACGTTTTAGCTGGTGCATGGCAGTAAAGTAACGACCATGGTCGACTCGATGTCTCCCTACGAACCAGCTGACGATGGGAGCCCCAACGCCAAGGTCGTTGGTCAAAGAGCCGAAGACGTTCACAAGCTTGCTCGACTCCGAATTCAAGATCAACAACGAGTCGATGCTTCCCGGTATAACCTTCGTCAGACCGACGTTCGCTTCAAGCCTGGAGACCGTGTGTGGGTCTGGACCCCAATACGACGACGCTGCCTAAGTGAGGAACTCCAGGGCCCGTTTGCTCGAAGCTGGTTAACTCTAATCGCGGTTAGAAGTTAACCGCGTTTCCGTACCCAGGTACGTCCGAGTACCTAGCGGCGTTCGACAAAAACTCAATGCGCAATTTCTTTGTGTTTTATTATTATGCTGTAGCTCCCGCCACCTGTCGGTCGAAGCAAACAAATATCCTTTTAAGAAACTTTTTCGCTACTTTTTTCTTTATTAAGAAAAATAAAAAAAACATCCTACAGAGTGTTTTTTTTCATGCATAAATATATAGATGTATTTAAAAAAAATATCTTGATGCATCCATTGTGTCGCCAAACACAACTTAAGTTTGTAGCGTTGATTTCGGATCTGGCAACGGTCTTTATAGTTTAACATTTTGGACAAAACCCCGAGGCTGGGGGGGGGGGGGGGGGGGGGGGGGGAATGGACAACACAACACAAAGTCTCAAACACAGCTGAAGTTTATTGGACAGAAGATCGTGGTTTTATAGGGCTCAGGTGCCCGGAAACCAAAAAGGAAGGAAAAAGGGTAGAGGATGAACTTCTTTTACCCGAACACACAAGAGAGGGAGGACATTGACCAACAGAAAACCGGTACTGTTCTAGCTCAAACAAAAGGGGGGAGGGGAAGATCTCTTACCCCACCTCGGTGAGGTCCTGATAACGTCACAAAAAAAAAGAAAGAGAAAAGAGAAAGAAATCTTTCCCATGAGGGGAAAGATCGAACATGGACAAAAACGAAGAACCCCTGACATTCGTCACACCCGAAACAAAGGGGCAGGGTGAAACTTAAATCCAAACAAACAACATCCTACACAGATATAAAGGTGACCTCTAAACAATCAAATTTGTAGAAATCTTTTCAACTCCGTGTCCAAATTGAAAGACGGCCTATTTACTGCATTTCCGTGGCGAATAATAGTAAGGGACTCTTTTACCAAGTGTTTATGATCCTCTCTCTCGGTCAAAATAACCGATGTGGAATTCCAAAGAGGTACACAATTATTACATTCTAACACATGTTTTTACATTTCTGAACACTGATCTTTGTTTCTAATACAACGTTTGTGTTCAGTCAAACGATCATTCAAACACCGTTTCGTTTGTCCAATGTAACATAACCCACAGGCAAAAGGTATATTGCAAACTACGCCTGACACACAATCTACATCTTTTTCTCTATGTTTTTCGGTACATCCAGTTTTGGCCGAGTTGAACGGGGTCAACCGACTTAGTTTGAAATCATTTCTGAACACAGTGCTAATGCCGTAGCGGTTGCCGGCTGATTTTAGATTACGAGAATTACGATGGAAGAAAGGCAGAACAACACGCCTGGCAGATTCACGAACCTTTGAACATTGCTTCCGGGAAAACCTGTCACGCTGAAACGGTTAAAACCGTTTAACCGTTTTAACCGTTTCAGCGTGGCAGGTTTTCCCGAGGATTATGTGTTCAAACAGTTATTGTACCGTACCGGGTTAATATGAGAAAGAAATGTTCAAAGGTTCGTGAATCTGCCAGGCGTGTTGTTCTCCCTTTCTTCCATCGTATTTCTTATAATCTAAAATCAGCCGGCAACCGCTACGGCATTGGCACTGTGTTCAGAAATGATTTCAAACTAAGTATCACCTAAGTATTACCTATAGAAATTGATAGCTAAACAAATGAATTGGCATAAATAAATAAGCATACATAATAGCACATATAAATGTGCTAAACAAAGTTGCGACAGTGCGATCTCGCCTCCATCGCTCCGATTATTTTAGTTCCCTTCTATCGCTGAGAGAGCGTGTCATATAAATCCTAGGAGAGACTGAACTAAATTAAAGTGAAAGAAACATCAATCAAGTGAGGTTTTATAGTCTGATTCTTAAAGTTTTGTAGACAAAAATGCTTCTGTGTCTAAATATTGCTAGAATATGGCAGCATCCCGGTGATGTTGCCGCGATTTGGCTGGTGCAGTGCCATCATTCAGAGTTACAAAGCGGAGCCCGACATACCAAGCATACAACTTTAAATTATTGTAGCAATATCGACTTGCACCAATATCGATTAGAAGGTGGTAGAAACGGCAAATGTTGCTGTCTTGTAGCCGGCATACCGCAATATATACTTTTGGAAGCTGGCAGAAACGGCACATGTTGCTGTCTTGTAGCCGGCATACCGCAATATATATTTTTGGAAGCTGGCAGCAACGGCAAATGTGGCCGTCATGCAGCCGGGAGGCCGCAATATTGTTTTCACGCTGGCAAAAGCGGCAAATGTTGCGTCATGTAGCCACTTCATGCCAGCATCCTGAAATGCTGGGTCTGGACTGGTCAACCTGGTACCCTATGGGGCCGTTTTAACCCTGGTGACACCAATGTTGGCACAATATCTTGTGCTGCATGGGATAACATCGTGAATGGCCGGTCTGTGGATACTAATTTGTGTGCTTGTTTAGAATATGCCACACTTTTGTTACGAATATAGGAAAGGTAGATACAAGATATTTTAATACGCTGAAAACGTTCGACAGTGTTATTTATGAATCATTAATATGTAAACGGTCTTCACGTGAAGTTCGTCCGAATTTATGTAGGTGGTTTGAAAGCTATTTGTTATCTCGTTCGAACACTGCTCGATTCGGACAGTCTCTCCTAATGAGTTTGCTTGACATCGGGCGTTCGTCACTGATCAATCCTGGACGCACTTTTTTTTAGAGCGCAGCTCTTAGGCGCCCCTTTTCTGGCTTGAGCGGTATCGGCGTCGGCGTCGGCGTCGCTTTCGCCGTCGGCGTAACCGTGAGGTCACGTGACCACCCACCTTCAGGTCACATGACCCCACCCCAGGTCACGCGACCCTCCCCAGGTCCGGGGGTCACGTGACCCCCTCCCCTCCCCCCGAGATCACGTAACCCCCGCGAGGGGGGAGGAGAAAGGAGGGGAACATGGAGGGTGAGCAGGGGGGACGAATCCGAATTTTTATTACTCCGAGAAATGATTTTAACACACTTTTATCTCTTGTCCCTCAGCCGGCTTTGAACCGGAGGCGTTTCGTTCAGGAGTAGCAGGCAGGATCACGAGGGAGGAGGAGGGAGGAGGAATATACCCTTCCCTCCTCCTCCACAAGAGCTGCGCTCCAATTCGGAGTTACAGGGACTTGTAAAAGGCTTTCGTTTTTTTTTATTAATTAATAATAGAGTCTATGGTGCAAGTGTATCTAAACCTCTACTTCTTGCTGATGATTATAAGATATTCATGAACATTTATACCATTTTAGTCTGCAATATACTACAAAATGAGTTTTTTTTTAACCCTCTTTCGTTTATTGTATCTCCGGGGATACAGACTTAAAACGCACAAATAAAAATCACTGTAAATATATACTCCCTCAAATGGGCAATGTATCTCATGGGACACATCCTCCGCGGCGGCCGAGACACCTAGCGCCACCTCCCGGAGCCTACAGCAAGTGTTTCTTCGTGAGTGACAGAACATGGCGTCGACCAGTGCTGGCGTCCACGTGTCCACGGCAAGTACTACTTTGTACTCTAAACGTTGAAACGGTAATCAAAATCTAACGTTGCGATTTTAAACAAAAGTGTGCAAAGACTTTGGTGATGTATTTTTAATCGAATACCCCGATCCAATTATGCAAAGCAGGGTGATAATCTGTGTGTATCTCACAGGATACACTGCACGTTTGGGGTATTCGTTCCACTGTTTTGTATACGTTTTTCCAATGTTTTTTTTATTTTTGTTTTGTGCAGGAGCTAACTGCAAGGACATTTTATGGTTCACGATTGAGAAAGAGAGCCACAGTGATCCCTCCTGAAGGTGGAATATCCGACGTCGACTCATCAAGCGATGATGAAACGGACACGGACAATGATGACACCAGCTTCAAGGCAAGGAGTAGAAGCTTGGAAGTAGAAGAATCCCTCTCGGAAGACGAAGCCGAATTGCCAAAGAACGCCGCCTCGTCGAAACAAGGTGACAAGTACAAATGGAGAAAGACAAGTTTCGACCACGACTTCCGAGCTCCAGAACCGCAGTTTGAGCTTGCACCGGAAGATCTCACTCCACTGCAGTATTTTCAGATGTATTTTGGCGATGAGTTCATTGAGAAGGTGGTTTACGAGACAAATCTGTATTCCACTCAACAGACAGGATGCTCAATCAACACGAACGTTGCAGAGTTAAGGTCCTTCATCGGAATTCTTCTTATGATGGGCGTCATCGGGATGCCTTCGTTTGAAGACTACTGGGCCAATCAAACAAGATGTGACAAGATCGCCAATGTGATGCCTGTAAAACGGTTCAAGAAGCTCCGAAGGTTCATCCATTTTATTGATAACCTCCAGCCAGTTGAAACTGACAGAGCCTACAAGATAAAACCTGTGCTTGAGCACATTCGGAGCAAATGCAAGGCCACAGAGAGCGAAAATCTCTTCTCCATTGATGAGATGATGATCCCGTACAAGGGTAAAAAGGCGGGGAACCTAAGGCAGTACCTCCCCAAAAAACCTAAGAAGTGGGGCTTCAAACTGTTTGTACGTGCGGGTGTTTCTGGGATGGTTCATGACTTCATTCTGTACACCGGCGCAACAACATTCGAAGGTATCAGACTTGCAGAAGAGGATGAGGTGCTTGGTCTCGGCGCAAAGGTTGTGTTGCACTTGTGCGAGAGCATTTCTCGTCCAAATGAGAGCATCGTCTACTTTGATAATTTCTTCACCTCGCTGGAACTGATCTCACGACTGAAAGAAAGGTATTCTTTGCACAGTCTCGGCACCATTCGAAGCAACAGGCTTCGAGGCTGCTCCCTAAAGGATGACAAGTCACTGCTGAAGGAGGGAAGAGGCAGCTTTGACTACAAAGTAGACAATGTGGCAGGACTTGCAGTCGTGAAATGGGCTGACAACAAGACTGTAATACTTGCAAGCTCTTGTGTCTCACAAGACCCAGTGGAAACAGCGAACAGGTTTGACAAGAAGGAGCGTCAAAAGATTCCAGTTTCTTGCCCACAAATTGTGAAACAGTACAACATTCACATGGGCGGTGTTGACCTTGCAGACATGTACGCAGCGCTTTATCGCACCCCATTCCGCACAAAGCGATGGTACTTAGGCATCTTCAGCCAGCTTCTCGATATATCCGTGAACAACGCTTGGCTACTACACCGACGACAGTCAAACCTCACTGGCGTGAAGGCAATGCGACTGAAACAATTTCGACTAGCTGTTTCAGACGCTTTGATGCATGCAAGCCCCCCGAAAAGAGGGAGACCTTCTTCCACCCTCGATGAAGAACCTGCGGCGCAGCGCCCAAGAATGCAGACCACGGCAGCACCTGTCACCGATGTCCGCTACGACGGTGTGGGTCACCTACCAACACTGGAAGGCAAAGGTCGCTGCAGGTACTGCCCAAGCGGCCAAACATCAATTGCCTGTGAAAAGTGCAAAGTTAGGCTTTGCATAGTGACGGGAAAGTCCCCAAGAAACTGCTTCAGGTTGTACCACAAGAAGTAATTATTGTTTCAAATATTCAACATTTTGTTATCCCCTAACGGGCAGTGTGCACTGGGAGATACATGTTCTATCTCTTAAATGTGAAATAAAATGCCACAAAAAATAATGTTTTGGTGCTTGAATTGGTTTCTTAAGGAAATACTGATTGTAATATAATTTTAGTTCCATTTTTGAATGACTGCCCGAATAAGGGTTTTAAATTCTCCAGCTGTGTAAGCTAAATGAACTTTCTCTACTTCTGTAAAACAGAGCCGTTATCATTTCGCTATCGGCATGTTATTGTTGATATTACATATAACCTCGAAGGAATATCAATAGATAATGTATCAATCGTAATATATCTTGGCGTGTTTCTTGATAGTGGTTTAACTTTTAAAAAACATATTTTTTTTGTGGGCAATGGCAATAAAATGTTACGAAGAGTATCTCGATTAACGAAAAATTTTAGGAGCCCCCATTCTTGTATTTGTATTTTCAATTCTTTAGTAAGGTCACGACTTGAATTTGCGTTTGTCACATGAAACTCGATATCGAAAACGCAGGCTATGAAGTTTAAAACTGCTCAGAAATTGTTATTCGCATTGCATATACTAGATGCTTCCAGCTCCGCTTTTATTATAACCAAATACATACAGAAATAATTTTACTTCCACTTTTGTCTACCAGAAGAACTGCTGATGCCAGTGTTTCTGCATAAACTTATAAATGGGGCAATTAATTCTGCGCAGTTTCGTGGTAAAGTCAATTTTCACGTTCTTATACGTAAAACCAGAATTTTATTTAGCTTTTATGTCGCTCGCTCTGTAACATTTCACTACTTTCTTGGATCCCATTACTGTTTAATGCCACCGCTCCATTTCACCTCCACATTTCGTAATCAATTACTTTGTACCGCAGCCACTTGAATTAGAACTTATCTGCCTCAAATGTGTTCTATTTTTTAGGTAAATGGTCAGGTAGAATGATAGGGACAAAACACAGACAGGGAGAAACAGAGAAACACACACCGCTGACTATCAACTCAGGTTTTGTACTTCTCCTTTATCACTTTGACCCAAAGATTCACACCTAATGTAAGGCCAATAAATCACCCTAATTTCTTAAATTACACTACTCAATTAAAGTTCGAAATCAAAATGACATAAATTAAATTAAATGATTAAATTTGGTCAGTAACACCTCCCAGGCCCAACCCACAAACCACCACCGACATATACCCCGTTTGTTCCCTTTCAAAATGCCGTGCCACACTGCAAAAAGTGCATTTTTCTTTTACTGACCGTGATGGTGGCATGCTCAACGCAGTCATCGGCACTTTCCTCAATGGCAAGGATCTCGAAAATCTCGCGCGCAAAGGCATTTTTGGGGGTCAACTCAGTTCATCCCAAGGTACTTCATCCCAGAACACTCCATCCCAGGCACTTTATACCAAAGGTGTTTCATCCCATTACTAGAGGGGTGCGAATATTAATATTTTCGAATACGAATCGAATACGAATAGTTCGCTTCGAATATCGAATCGAATATCGAATAGTCGAAGGCAGTTGCATTTATTCAGAGAATGTTTATTTTCACATGTGGGAACTGCAGTTAAGTTTTTTTGTTTTTTTTTCTTTTGAATGACAGAGCTGCAATTGGTTTTTCTTCATGACAATTTGTAATCTTGACGAGAATAAAATAATACAAAACGAAAAAAAACACGAAAATTTTAGTTCTAGGGAAGATTACAAGTTCTCATGCAGAAAAATCAACTGCTGCACATTGTCAGGTAGGAGGCGCTCCCTTCGAGCGGAAACTACACCTCCAGCCACTAAAAAAACTCTCTCACTCGGCACTGAAGTGGCAAGTATTGCCAGGTATTTGTTGCAAAGGTTCGGCAGACTCGGATTTTTTAAAAAGGAACTGACACCCCAAAGATTGTATTTCTTTTATTGTTTAAAACGATGCAATTATCAGTCACAGACACGCATTTTTGGCGTTTGATTTTCCCGCCTCTCGCCTCCTCACTTCTTTTGATTCGTGACGTCAAGAATCATGAAATTTAGAAGCTTTGTAAGCGACATTTCTATAACATTTAATAACGGCAATCGTAAAACATGTTTTTTAACGCAATTGCGAACGCACTACGGCCCTTCTTTTTGAAATACCAAAAAATCGGAGTCCGTTGTGATGCCGTCTCCTGGATTTGTATCCCCGCACGGAAAACAGGCGATACCGCTCAAAACCGGTCCGCCGGCGCTTGCTCCTTTCCTCCTCGCTTTGGGTCGCCATGGTAACAGCAGGGAGTCCTGAAAGAAAGTGGACTCTTAGGACTCCGCAATATTTGACGTCAACGCACCGGCGCGGGTCGCGCAGGAACTTCGAATGCAGCATTCGGAAATTGTTTTTTACTTCACAAATACTGAACTCTCAAATTTCGAATTTGGAGGGTAATGTCCTTTCATTGTTTTCAATCGTTGCGGATAATAAAAAAAAAATATATAATTTTGATGTGTCAGGGCCCCTTTAAGCACCCGACAGTTCGCCATTACTCACACGGATCACTCACTCTCTCTCTCTCTCTTTAGCACTGCCTCCCTCCGCATACGCTACAACTTCCCATTCTGAAGCTGAAAGCACTTCGCTTTCCATTGCACTTTTGGCTAAGAGGTCAAATGCTTGCCAAACATTTGCCGACGGCGTAGAGCCTTGCTCTTGTGACTGTGTTGCAGCTTCCGGCTGGGTTTCTTCAGTAGCATCACATGAGGCTAGCTCTTGCAGCACCAGAACTTTAAGCCATAATAGTTCTTCCTTTTCGGCTTTAAAAACGGTCGACTTGAAGCGTGGGTTCAAGAACATAGCAAGGCATGCTTCCTTGTCCTCCTCATACAGAGTGAACCTTGCCTTGATGGATCTTATCTGTTCTGTGGGAAATTCTGAAGCCCCAGCACTGTTACCTAGACTGTGGAGCATAACAAAAATTATAGGAATTTGGGAAGACAAAGACGGATACTTCTCAGCACTGGCACTAACAGTGGCATCATACAATGGCTTCAATGCTTGTACATATTCAGAAGCATCTTTCCACTCGGATGAACCAAGTCCACCGGTGTCACAGTCCGAGGTAGCAAGCTCCACAGTGACTGCTTCTTTGAGTTTCAGAAGGCGAGACAACATCAGATACTGGCTATTCCATCTCGTCTACACGTCTTGCAACAGACATAGTCCGTCCTTTCCCCTCTCCTTTTGGCACTCCCCAAGCCTTTCCTCAGTTGATGAACTGTGCTTCTAATGTTCCACAATGTGCCTCACGTTCTTGCACAGGTGATCAATGGCCGGCGAACGGAATCTCGCGTCATTAATACCCAGTCGAAGCATATGCGCGAAGCACGCTCTTTCAGTCCTCGGAAGTTTCTCGATGTTGCGCCCGTTATACGTTACGATGAACTTAGCACATTCATTAGGGAGTTTTCGTAGACCGCGCTGCCTCCTCCGCTAAGCGTTCCGCAACGAAGAAGTTGATACTGCGCCTGCGCGACGATAGCCTTGACTGTGGAGTTCCCGCTATCGTAGCGGGTTGCGGAGGGCCTTGCGGGACGGCAAAAACAATCTACGAAAACTCCCTATTGACTATCTTCCAGTCACGGCACATTTCGTCCAGAATAGTTGCGACGTTCACAGCACTGTGACAGGCAACCATGTCTCGAGTGTTCAATGTGAACCCCGTCATCATGAATTTTGGAGGGAGAAGATGGTAGGTGAAGCTCACGTAACTTTCTTTAGCGCGCAAAGTCCACGTGTCGCTTGCGAAGGCCACAGCGGTAGCGCCGCCTTCAAAGGCACTGTTGAGCTCTGCTTTCACCTTCTGTCGGGTGTCGTCATACATCCGTGTCACAAGCATGCGCGAGAGTGTAAAGCATCCCGCCTTACACGCACTCTCGCGCGTGTAAGGCGATAGTTGGGAAGGGCTTCTGACAGAAGTTGTTTGAACTCGCGGTCTTCCACAATGCTGTAAGGCTGTAAATCTAGCGCCGCCATGGCGGCCCCCTTGTTATTTAACGCCCACATCCTCTTTTCAGGCAGGGGCTCCGGCGCGCGAAGTCCGTCTGCGTCGGTTGACCTTTTCCTGGCGCACCAGTGGTAATCCCACAATACTCTTTCAACAACGCAGGATGCACTCTGAGATGGTTGACAAGGGGCGTTGTCGTACCTGCGGGCGTTTTAAGCGTTTACTCGCATGCCGTACATTGAGCCATTGATGCTGTCACCCTCGCAAAATATTTCCAAATAGCACTCCTCTCTCTTCGTTTTGCTGCTGTTTCCCGCTCGTTCCTCCGCTTCGCAGACGGTTCCACGCAATCACCTTCATCCGCCATAACACGGGTGGGCAAACGCAAAGGTCATCACAGTTTAAAAAGTCAGGAGTCACAATGGGAACAGAAACTCGCAGATTACCACTACCGACACCGATTCCACCAGTCTAGGTTGAAGCCACCATGCACCTGTGTCGCTGTCGATGGGCCTTGCTTACCAAAACTGAAACAGAAAGCAAAACCTACAATTGCAAATACATTCTCGAATATTCGATTAATTTCGAATATTCGTGTTACGACGAATATTCGAAAAATACCAAAGGCTTTGTTTACGAATCGAATACGAATATTGAATGTATAATATTCGATTCGTTTTCGAAATTTGGAATATTCGCCTACCCCTACCCATTACGTTTCATACCGCGATGTTTCATCCCACGAACATACCACTCCAGGATATTTCATACTTCGGAGTGGCTCTGCCACACTTCATCCCCGGATGCGTCATCCCAGGAATGTTCATCCCTGTACCAGGCTACCTTGTTGGGCTGGTTGGTTGAACGACATAATCAGAAACAGAGCAAAAGGGACAGGACACAAAGTAGAAGACGGACACAGGACATACGCTAACAACCAAAGGTTTACTAGAACTTCCACGCGCACAGTTGCCCGCGAAAGCACAAGCTCTTCTTTCTCTTTCAAAAGAGATAAATGCAAATAAAAAAAGAAACAGCGGCACTAGAAGGACGTAGAAAAACGGGTGACCAGAATAAATACTAAAAAATATTAAAATTCTGACAGCGGCATAAGAAAACAATAAGATCATGCGCTGCGTACACTCCACCTTCGCACCACGTGCACACTGCGTTCAGGACACACATTAGACCTTTACAGCTCGCATGTACAGTATACTAAGGGCGGTCACAATTGAAAAATTGTAATTCCTTGTTTGTCAGATGCACTGACGCGACACTAATACAGTGACCTGGTCCACAGGCAAGTATACGCGCCGCTTCCATGATTTCTCTTTCCAACTTGCCCCTTATGCGTCCCACCCCTTTTGTGTTGTCCAACGCAGGAGAACACCCACAATCCCTGCAGTGTATAGGTAGATGGGAACCGTGACCACTGCCGAGCGAGGCCGCGTGCTCACGCAGCCTATCGTTCAAACAGCGACCAGTCTGTCCCAAGTAGTCTCTACCACAGCTGAGAGGGATCTCGTAGACGACTTCCTTAGCACAAGGCACAAACTGCTTGGCATGCCTCGTGTCACAGAGGCCGTTCTTAGGTTTGGTCCCGCTTGACATTGCGCAGAGTATAGATAGTTTGCAGGGAGCCGGGAAGACAACGTCAACGTTGAATTTTTCTTCTACACGTTTTAGATTGTGAGATATCCTGTGAACGTAGGGTAGCACTTCGAGCTTCTTTGGCCTTTTCCTAGTTTCCGTGTCAGGACTTTTCACCTTCTTAAGCAGCGATTCGGCCACTCCTCTCATCAGAAAAGGAGGAAAACTCGAAAGTTCAAGGCGATTTAGCTGAAGGTCAAAGCTTTCGCGTACGGCATGGGAACAGGACTTTAGTAAAGCCGAGCGGAGGCATAGGTTGGCGATACCCCTTTTGACTAATTTAGAGTGCGGCGAGTCGAATGGTAATATTGCCTTTTTGGTTCGCGGCGAGTACATCCAACAGATGTAGTCGGAACCATTGAAGGTCAAACGTAAATCCAAGAACTGCAATGCACCGTCCGCCGGCAACTCGATCGTGAAACGTAATTGGCTCGAGCACCCTTCAAAAACTTGTCGGACAGACTATGCCACAGAGTCCAGGCGAGTTTGAGGGGGTACGCTAACGAAAACGACAAAGTCATCCACATATATCTACAGATCTTGACAACAGAGACGTCAGTTAAAGCCTGTGAAACAGTGCAGTCAAACTTAGCAGGATAGATTTCGTACAGTAACGGTGCAACACTGGACCCGATACAAATCCCGCGTCTCTGCAAATAAACGTTGTCTTTATAACAGACGAGGGTGGAGTTTGGGTAGCAGGTAAGCACCTCCAAAAAGGAGTCAGTGTGTACTCCACACGTGTTCTGGAATGCAACAGTACCCGATGCTTCAATCAGTTCACTGTCGGTGACCAAGAGTTCATCGTGTGGTACGGAGTAAAAAAGTTCTTCCACGTCCACAGAGAACGCGTTGTTTTCTCGGTGAGGTTTCTTTCTTTATTAGCATTTATCTATTTTGAAAGAGAAAGAACAGCTTGTACTTGCGGGGGCCGCTGTGCGCCCATGGAAGTTATTGTAAACCTTTGGTTGTTAGTCATCGTATGTCCTGTGTACTTGTTCTACTTTGTGTCCTGTCCCTTATGCGCTGTTTCTCAAAATGTTCATCCCGGTAACTTCATACCAAAGTCATTTCATCCCAAGATGTTTCATCCCAAGTCGTTCCATGACAGTGACATGAAATACCAGGGCATTTGATATCAGAATATTTTGGGGCACCCACGAGTTGCTGAGCTCGAGCAAGAAGAAATCTTAGACTATTCTTTGCGCACCATCGAAGTCGTAGTGTTTGTGTAAAATAGGTCGCATTTCGCCGGCTGAAGCACTGAAATGAACATATTAGGGTGTGCGTAGCAGTGCCCACAAACAACTTGGTACTAGACTTCAGCGAAAGTCGGCCCGGTCCACTTAGAGCCTTTCTTCTCTTTTTGTATTCTTCCCTCTCATTCATTCACTTACTTTAACCCCTATTTGCAGTGCTGCTGTAATGGTCAGATTTACTTCTTATAAAAGTTGCATACCGCAACAAACCGCAATACTGGGTATTGATGTCACTTGAAAGCCGGCGGAAAGGTATTGTTCCAAGACAACATTCACCAGAAATATGATAATTTAAAACGTTTATTTTACAATAACCCATCCATAAGAGCAAAACCTTAACAAAAGGCCAAAATTCGGGCTAATACGCTCTTCAGAGCACACAATTCTGGCTAATACACTCAAGATTCGCTAAGTACATAGCACGAGCACGCATTGGAAAAGCTGTCTGCGTCTGTGTTGTTATGGTCATCCAGGATCCGGCATAGACGCTTGTCAGACTGCTCCCACTCCTTCTTCGCGTTTAGCGGTGGCTCATGACCCACGTCCAGCTGAATGGCCATCGCGTTTACATGGACTTCTACGGAGAGAAGCGCATCCAACAACTTGAATAGTGTAGGATGGGATGCACCGATAGAATTTTAAAATACCCGGTGCCAGCTTTCAACGCTATTGTTGGTCCTGGGAAGGCTGACCTCTTTCAAGCGCTTGCAATTCCACATGGATATTGGGAACCTTGGGTCCTTTTATGGTCGACCGACCCAGGTATTCTCAAAGTAGTCTAGGAACTCTTGGTGTTGTTTCGTGCGTTCAAACAAGTCCAGCAGCTGTCTTGGGAGCATGCGATATCTATCGCAGATGTCGAAAACTTCGCAGAAGCACAGTGCGATGAATTTCTTCAGGATGAGGTGGTAGCTGGAATCATCAATGAATCGCACGTGCATGCCGAGCTCTTGAATTCGGCGCCAGATGCTTTGCGCGAAATGAAGTAACCATCCATGCACCTCGACGTCAGGAATGCATTCCCGAAAAGCATTCTCTTTAGTCTTTTTGAAGCCCATCTCTAATGTATGCACCTGTCGTGGGCTTGAAGTGGCATCGTCAATAGCGTCAGGTAGCGTGCGCTTTGCTCTTTTGTACGTCGCTTCGCGCTTCTTTGGCAAGAGGCAGTAAACAAGGGGAAGCACCCAGCCTTAGTAGAGGCCATGAACAACCCAAAGCTGGTAAAACATCTCTCGAGCTACTTTAAATCTGCCGTCACGCAACCACGTTCCGCAGGTGTTTAAGCGGCACACGTCCGTGTTACAGGCGGAAATTATTAGTCGTTCCGAAATACTTCATGTGACGCTGTTCTCGTTATGCGCACGTGTTCAGGTGCAATTATGTCTTCGATTCGATGGGAAACTTGAGCACCGCCATGGGCTTCGCGTCGAACTATGTTCACTTTCCTTTCCAGTGATGACAGCCTGGGGAGCTTCGCGATAGTCGCCGGTCTTGCCCCTTGTAGGCAGGCGGCCACGACGTTTGGAGGGGTGTCGTGGGAACGCTTGGCTGCAGTCATAATCTTATCTTGTAAATGCGCCGCAGCGACATTTTCTAGACTCGGTAAATGGCAAGTGTGGCCTTGTGTCAAAGTGGTCGTCTCACCTGCAGTAACAGCTGGTCCCCGGCAACCCTCCTGGAATTTCTCGCATTTCCATGCCGTCTTCCCGTCGTTGGTCTTGTGCTTGGTGTACATGTAACCTTCGACACACAGCTTCGACGATCCTCAAAGAGAAGCCACAAAGGTGGCCATGTTCTATAAATAAACTCGATGACAATCAAAAGCCGGGCGACAGGACTGTTTGACTGATGGAAGCTCGATGCCAAGTGCAGGACGGTCTTACGTGGCGCGGGTGACAATAGAAGAAAGACGAAGTGCATATGTCGGTTTCGCGCGTGAAAAAACGATCTTATAACTGCCTCTTCTAGGCAGAAGACTTTGTGGTATAAAATATCCAGGTATGAAATGTCCTTGGTATGAAGCATCTTGGGATGAGACGTCTCGGGATAGAACGTTTCTGGTATGAAGTGTCCGGGATAAACAGTCCTGGAATGAAATGACCTGGGATGAAGTGAGTGGTACCTTAATCGGCTGAACCGTATGGACTATTCTAGTAACAAATGTAGTGGTATGGATTGTCCATGAGATGAACTGTCTTAGGGTGAAACATCCTGGGATGAAATGACTTTGGTATGATGTGTCTGGGATGAACTGTCCTGGCATGAAGTGTGGTAGAGCCGTATTTTTGTGTCTTCTAATAATGGAAACGCTGCTAAAACTTGGTCTGCACCCGCACGTGCGGCAATGGGCTGCAAGGTGCCCAGGCCCCGTGCCCTACACCGACGCCGCGTGCTGCCTGACTATGTCATTAATCCAGCGCCCCGTCTGCCCAATGTAGCAGCTCCCGCATGGCATTGAAATCTTGTGTAAAACACCGGTCTGGCACAAGGCGCACTTGCTCCTGTGCGCAGTGTTGCAGGTTGGCTGGCGGTTCTTGGCCTGATTTACCCTGCGGCAAATAGAGTTCCTTCTGTTTGGTGGCGAGCACACAACCCTGACACTCTGTCGTGCAGCGATATTTTGAGTCGGTCAGTGACACCGCGGATGTAGGGGACTACCGCGAAGTTCTCTCGTGGAGTCTGTCTATCTTTCTCGGTACATGGTCATCCTCTTGGAAATTTTCTGCATATCGTCTCACAGACTGCTCCAACAAGGACATCTGGATGCCCAGAATCACGAAGCCAGGCCATTTGTTTCTGAAACCTAGCGTCAGCTTGATGGTTGCATGACTTTCGCAGCGCCGATACGAGTGCCGTGTTGGCAACACCTCGTTTGACGGTTTACGAATGGCAAGATGCAAACGGAAGAAAACCTTTACTTGAACGAGGTTCGTACCTCCAGCACACATGTCGATCATTAAACTCAAGTTCGAGTTCCAGGAACTTCCTCACGGGCAGTTCGTGAGTGAAGAGCAGGTCGGGGCAACATTCTTGGAATGTTTTCATAATTGTGCTCCTCCATCCGTTCTCTTCACTCTCTATGTCTCTGCTGCGCAGGATGGGGAAACCGTCCACGTACCTAAAGATGGCCTTGACTCTAGCATCGTTCAGTGTGGATTGGATGTGCCTACCACACGCCGACAAGAACAGATCGCATAGATGTGGCGCCACGTCAAAACCAATGCAGATGCCACTTTTTTGAACGTACTCTAGACCTTCATACGAGATCATGGTGGCCGTTAAATATATCCCGAGCAGTTCCAAGAAGGCGTATATGCTAATCCACGCCGTGTTCCCCGATGGTCTTGCGAAAAATTGGCATGAGGCTGGTGTGGGGAATAGAATAGTACATATCCTGGATGTCGATTGAAAATCCAGATACTACCTGGGATCTATTTTTCTCAAAATAGGCAATAAGCTCTTCTTAGTTGGGAATTCTGTACGGCCCTACTGAAAAAAAAAACCACTTGGCGCCTGTATGAAAATAAACGGGTCCATACCGGTAACAGTTTAGCCATACCGCTCACCAGTTTGTCAAAGGGGTCGCCCGTATGGCTCAAAGGGGTCGCCGTATGAGCCATAATGGTCACCTATTTGGGCAAACAGGTCACTTCTTCGGCAAACGGGTCACTCTTCTGGGCAAATGGGCGACCCGTTTAGGCAAAATTGTCGCACGTTTGCTCAAACCGGTGACCATGTTACACAGACGGGTGATCGGTGACCGGCGTACTGTACCGGTTTAATCAAACGGTTCTCGGGAGCCCGTTTGATATTGAACGTACAGACCGGCGGCGTGGGCACGCCTGTTTCAGCCGTGGCAGCCAATGTTTCCGGAAGGCTGGGAGCGCCGGTTCATCGATTTCAGATCGTCCGGGTACTGCAAGTAACTATATTTATATTTTAACTGCGCTGATGTTCGCTTATACTGCAACTAAAACTAACACTTTTTTTTACATAAAGTTCTTGAGCCGTTATTTTTGACAGAATTAAAAAAACTTTGCCCATCTTTGTTGCCTCAATTTACTTATTCAGCTCGAATCTCTCTCGAAGAAGAGGCGACCGCATGAGGAATGTACTTCTAGAGTCCGTTTCACTTCATTTCAAGACACAGCAAAGGTAGCGCGCGAACACGCGGCTGCAAGAACATCGAGCATTGCGAGAGCACGCTCGCCGTTGCAGCAGTCTAACAAGCTCGCGCTGAGTACTTCGTTCGCTCAGGCGCAAGCCGAGCTTCTTTCCGCCGCCATTTCCTGCGTTCGAGCTTGCTGAAATGAGTGCGCGCGCGCGCCTGCTTTCCGAGGCTGCAAAAAGCACGTCTCACTGGAATGCCTGTGGAGAGGGTTCGGAGCTGTCTTGGTGTCCTCCGCACTCACCGCACCCCCTCTTTCCTCTCTTGTCACCTCTGTCACGTGACATGCAGCAGCGCGCGAGCTACACGCTGATACGCATCAAGGTCCGGAAGGGCGCGCCTTGCAGCTGCTTTTTCTTTGTCTGCTTGTTGTCAGTTGCAGCTTGAACTTCGCTCGTCCTACCTGCTCAATTTATCGCCTAACAATGCGGTCTTATTGGATGTCTCTCGACGATGCATTGGATGTGCACCAAAGCTCTCAGTGTTCGAAAAGTCCTACGTGTATATCGGCAACGAGCGATTCTTCAAAGAAGTCAGGAAATCTTGCGGTTTGGTTGGGTTCGGCTAATGACAGCTTGTGCGCCGCATCGTGTTGAAACTTCCATGGAGCCGTTCCCTCTCGTTTGTGTTGGTGTGGTTGTCCTGCTTTGACCGCGTCGACATATATCACGATTTACATTTTTCAAGTCCGCTATTATTATGATAAGTGCACTGCAATCTACTTGTTGGCGACGATTGACCGTTCTTCTATGCGTACTCTTCCAGATTATCTATAGAATTATGCAGCGCCTATTCACGCGGCAGCCAGGAGAATAATTTCCCCGAAAGTCTGCCTCTATAATCTAGAATTACCTCGGTTCTTGTTTGCTTTGCAATCTTGTCAGTTGTATAAAAGCTTAAAGTGGTTCTCACATTTCACTGATCGCTTGCACGTTTGTACTTGTCTACAGAAGAGGTAATAAACTTCGAGGAGAATTGAAAACAATCGTTTGTGTCTGTTTTTTTGTCCATTTGCAAGCACCTACGCGAGCGCATTTCTTCTACGTGTTTTCTCCGTGTTACAAATACGTTTATGAGTTTCGGGACGTCTTAAATAACTTTAAGATAACCAACCTCTCAGACGATACCCATTTAGGGCTAGTGCATAATTTGCCAATTCGAATGGCACGTTCACACGTGTGGTCACGTGCCAGGTCGAACGAGCACCCGTATCATACGGCACCCGTCTCAAACGGGCGCCTGTATTAAACGGGCATCCGTATCAAGCGGGTACCGTTTCGAACGGGAACCGTTCGAAACGGTACCGTTTCAAACGGGTACCCGTATCCTATAATCACGTTTGATTCAAACCGATCGACAAATTTGCCACCCGTTTGAATCAAACGGGTCGACCAGTTTGCCACCCGTTTGAACTTCAAATGTTTTTTTTTTCAGTAGGGGGATCATCGCAATGCACATGGGACGAGTGCTTTGCACGATAGGTTCACACATGAGCTTGCCAGGTTTTCCTCTCGGAGACAATGGCGCGAAACGGTACCTCTACCTTATGTGTTTTCGCCGAGAAGAAAACGTCAAGGTGTCCGCCCGTCAAGGTGTCCGCCCAGGCTGGTTAGGTTGTGATCTTTAAGCAGCCGCTTAACGGCAAGCTTGGTTTTTTGGCTTCGTCTCCCATCAACCTGGATACAGTTTTTTTTTTTTTTGCTACGGCAGCAGTGGCCTTCTCTCCGTAGGTCCCAGCATCAAGGTCTACGAAACCACATTCTGGAGATCACACATAGCGGGAAATCTTTACTTCGTATTTCTTGTAACGCGCAACCAAAGCCCAAGCCTGGAGGTGCCGGGCACCTTTCGCTCGCGAAGCACTTAATGCCTTCCGTGATAATTTGTGATTTCTGCTCTTCGTGAGCTCGAAACGAAATGGTGCGAACAAGGGCAACCTTGTCTACGTCTCTAGCTGTCGTGGTACAGCATACTTAGGTCCCCGTTCGAGAATGGATGTTGTTCTTTTTGTGAGAGATGGATATCACCAAGAGTCTGGAGCGGCCACCGTTTGGTGTGTTCTCTTTTCTGCAGTGCCAGATGTTGCTTCCTAGAATTTCCAAGAGGATCACCAAATACCGAGCGAGATAGACAGACTCCACGAAAGAACTTTACGGTAGTCCCCTACATCCACGGCGACACCCAGAGACTCAGAAAGATCACTACACGACAAAGCGTCAGGGGTGTATGGTCGGCACCGAACAGAGGGATCTCTATGAGCCGCAGGGTAAATCAGGCCAAAAACCGCCAGTCAAAATGCAACACTGCGCACAGGACTAAAGACGCCATGTGCCAGACCGGTGTTGTGTTCAAGATTCCATTGTCATGCGGCAGCTGCTAGATTGGGCAGACGGGACGCTGCATTAATGAGAGAGTGAGGGAGCACGCGGCGCCGGTGCAGGGCGCGGGGGCTGGGCAACTTGGAGCCCATTGCCGCAGGTGCGGGTGCAGGCCAAGTTTTTGCAGCGTTTCGGTTATTAGAAAACACAGAAATGCCTTTGCGTGCGAGATTTTCGAGGCCCTTGCCATTGAGGAAAGCGCCGATGACTGCGTGAGCATGCCCTCCATCACGGTCAGCAAAAGGCGGGTTTTGTAGTGTGACACGGCATCCTGAAAGGGAAATGTAGGCGGTGGTTTGTGGGTTGGGTCAGGGAGGTGTTAGTGACCAAATTGAATAATTTAAATTAATTTAACTTAATTTATATTAATTTATTTTAATTTCGAACTTTAATTTAAGACTGCAATGTAAAAAATTAGGGTGATTTATTGGCATTACTTTAGGTGTGAGTATTTTGATCAATGTGATAAAGAAAAAGTATAAAGTCTCAGTTGGTAGTCAGCGGTGTGTATGTCTCTGTTTCTACCTGTCTGTGTTTTCACCCTATCATTCTACCTGACCATTTACCTAAGATTATGTACTAACTAGCTCAAGTTCAGACTGTTATTTTATTGTTTGCTTAATAAACGTTTCTTTTTTTTTTTTGCTTCTCGACCAAAGTGTATCATAGTGAAGGCCATTTTGGTTGTTTTCGGGCGCGTAAGTAAAGAATATTATTATTTTTATAAGCTATGAAGCAACATGAGTTGAATGTTGTTCGACCTGGAATTGAACGTCTAAATTGATATGATATTTTGAGACCCAATCGGCCAATCATGCCTAATATTTATTTTTGACCATTTACATTGGCGTATATTCAACGTTGTACACGTTCCTCAAAGGAAAAAAAAAGTGGAAAACAGCTCGTTTTTTGTTTCTTCTGAAGAACGATCTCATTCCCTTTACAGTTAAAAAAAAATGAACGTATCGTTACATCTACGTTACATTTGCATTTTACTGATTACCATATTTAGTTATATCAAGCAATATTCATGTTTGTGGTGGGCGAGTCAGACGAGCCGGATGTACTGTTACCACACATTGCACGAACGTTTACATCAACCACACAGGTTTCAATCTTGCAAAGTTCCTTGTTTCTAACTTAACGACGGTTGATTCTCAATGCTGCTGTCCTCAAGACAAGCAAGTGAAGATGGGGGTAGGGCTTTTTAGATGGTTAGTCTTAAAAACTACAAGTCCTTCTTCGTAAAGGTTGGATTCTTTTTTTCAGTTTGATGGTGAGAACAAGGGGAGAAGAAATAAAGTTTGATGTTTGGTTATCTTTCATGTGATCAATGTTCGGGATATAAGGGTGCATTCGACGTCTGGTAATCTGTAGTTTTGTTGTAACTGTAGGTCTCTTCGGAGAAGTTAAGTGAAGGCTGTAGTTGGCCGTAGATGTCTGGGTGAATAAGGGTTCGTGGAAGCAAAGAAAGTAGCTGTTTTTGAAACGTCTCTCTTGCTATGTCGTTTCCACCCAACTAAAAATTAGCTTTTTGTACCGCAGCCTCGGGCACTGAAAAAACGAATTATGTCCGCTTGCTCTCCTGCACTCAATGTTACTAAGGAGGCCCTCACAAAATAAACGCTAAAATAAGTAACTAAAACGTTAACGAGATCCTGCTCTTCGTAAAGTTACTGTTTTTATACTTTTAGAAATTGCCTCTTGGGCATAAAAATCAATTGCCCCACTGGACGACAAAAAGGAACCCCATTTTGTTTTCCGTTCCAGTGAAAATGTAACTGGAGTTCTCGTTCCAGTTCCACCGACGCAAAATGGAACGGCGACGTTTCTTCCTTCCTCCTAAAAGGAAAGCGTTCCAGGAACGCCGTTCCTTGAAACGCTGCTTCGCACAGCACCAAGCATTTCTTTTTCAAGTCTTATGTAAAAAAAAAAACCTCTTGCAAACCTTAACTATAACCTGTAAAATATAATTTTCAGTGCAATTTGTGTAAATAAATTGATAATTGCAATCTTCAGACACTCGAGAAAGTTAGAAATAACCGAAAAAGGCGCGTAAAACCAAGGAAAATAATTTTATATATTTAAATAATTAATATTAATGACATAAAAAAATCTGAAGTATCATGGCGGAAGTTAAGGCTATTAATAAGTTTTATTTATGACTTTTTATTCTGGAAGTAATTATTGTTAATATTCCTGAAGTAAAAAAAAAAGAAAACTGGTATGAAAAACGCCTCAAATATATATATTTCTTAATATCTTGAGACGTATTTTATGCCCCCTCCTATTCTAAACAAAGCATTCGAATACAGGCCTTCAAACTTGCCTAATTTTATACTTATTATTTTTTCCAGTTATGTATCTGGAGTATATGAGAAATTTATGAGCCTAAAAACCATATAATAGCATCGATTCGTATAATAGGAAGATGAAACCGGCGAAGCGTGTTTTAGATTGTTTGATACCTATTTAGCCTGTATATTCGAACTTGCTTTAGCCTGTGGTGAGTGTCCTGCAAAAGTGCAAAACGATGAATAAAGGTTTTACATAAAGATGCACATGGTAACTTTGATAACATCAAAACAGTCGATCCAATTTTTATACTTGATGTATATTCAAGACCGCTTGAAAAACTTGTTGATATAGAATTTATTTCGCTTCTTCATAAACAAATTTCGTACATACATTCCCATTTGGATTTGGAATAAATAATTCGATAGAATTAGCTTTAAATATTAATAATAATAAGATTATTTAGTTTTTGTTCGCAAAACAACGATGATGTCTTCACTTTGTTAAACATGAGGTGGATTCAAACACAAGGCAGGAAAAATAAAAGCAAATTTACGATAAATATGAAAAAGAAGAATAAGATCTGAACAAGCACAGAAGTCATAAGGTAGTACCAAGCCTTCAAACTTCCTTCCGAAAAATATTGAAAACGCAAAATATATCGATACTTGCATTGTCCAAGCGATTAAAGAGGGATTGCATGCGGGTGAAAGGCACTGAAAAGTCACCACAACAGCACAAAACGCAAACTGACTTCTAGTTGAACTAAAAGAATCTGATATCACCTAAAAGCAAACCACTAACTATAACTCCGTTTACTATCTTATAAAAGAAAATTAAGTTATGCCCGGCTTTCCTATTTGATAAGGACCCCAGAGAATCTTTGCCAAGAAAATTAGTCAAATAAATTCGGCACTACAATATGCGATAATATGGTTAACTTTACCAAACGCTTTCGTCACTTCAAAATATATGCAATTAACTCGTATCTTGTTCAAAACAACGGGGGCAGAGTGGTTTAATAAAGAACACAAATCAGTTTCAACCACCCGTTCCTTTAGAAGCCCATGCATACATGCCACGAAATCACAACAAAATAAAAAAATAAAAGATTGGTTATGCATAACCCGCGTGAAATTGTTTTTTTCTGAAAACCACACAACAATTCAATATGACAAAAGATTTTAGTGATAGAAGGATCCCTCTATATTAAAAAAGACAGAACGACCGCTTTCTTCTATCGCGATGGAAAAACACCGGATCCAAGAGACAGGTCAAAAATCTGTACCAGTATGGATATAAACAATTTACTCCAACCTTTAACAATAAAACTTAGAATGCAATCAGGACCTGTAGATTATTTTGCTTTGAGATGCGTTATAGCATATGTGATTGCTCCGCTATCTTCTCTTATACTTGACAGAACATATTTTCAGCTCATTTCCACATCCTGATGCCGAACAGTTTGCTGACCGGCTGATGAACAGCTACTGAAATAACCGGCAAAATATCCGCAACCACTGAAAGAGAAGAAATAGCTCTCATTCTGATCTAGTTGGTTACGCAAGCAAATACCGTATATAGCAATGCGCGTGGGCTTTCTTGCAAACCGCCAAAAGTTTTTCGGGCTTCGACTCAAGCTGCGCTGCACGTGATCAATATAAAAAGTTTGTCCCGTGCGTAAAGTATTTTAGTCAGATCCCTGAATATTCTAAATGGGATGTAGAATAAAGCAAAACCAGTTCGCTTAGCTAACCTATGGCATATTGAAGACCGACAATTATGCTGCGACACAAATATATCAACGGCATTCTTTTATACCTGCAGTAAACGTCTACGTTGCTAACTCAGTGTCTGTCGTTGCCAGAAGCGGACTCCAGTCAAAAGATTTTATGTATGTGTACATGCAGAAGATATCACCCTTGTTATAGCAGTAATTACTAAACAAACAAGCTGCAGACCTTAGCGTTAGGGAGAACAGAACTACACAGGGCGAGTGAATATATCCATCTGAACAAAGGGACTTAAAACAGAAGTTAAGGAGTCAACTGGAACCTTAGATAGGACAAGGTCAAGGACATTTCTTGCATTACTTTCAATTTTGTTTATTTGGTCTTGTTCGCAGGAGTCCATAAGCAATAATAACCAAATTACTTTTGTTGTTGTGGGTTTGTTGCAATTTATGAGTCTTAAAGACCAATACTAACCAGGATGATTAAAATATTCCTTAATTTAAAATTTGTTCATGTTAAAATCAATACTACTTTGAAGCATATCAAAAAGTTCTATAGAAAAGAATTTGTCAAAAACTGGTGGAAAACTGTTGTTTCCGACAAGTTAAACGAAACCCTCGCTTGCTTTAATTTTTATCCAAACGTATTCATAATAAGATTGCATGTCGACAGGACGGTGTGTCACGAGAGGCGACTCAGCAGCGATCGAGACGCCACCACCAAGTTTCTGACCAGTGGACTGGTAATCACTTTCCGGCGGTACACCCTAAAATTAGGAGTAAAATTGTTTGCATCAGGCATGCCGTTCGCAGCCATGTTGGCTAAGGCAAAAAAAATGATTTCTAACTAGATTGGGCACGCACTCATGAGTCTTGGTTCGCAGGCCCCACATGTTTTTGTAAAACTAAGTATTCGTTATTGCAATCTTCGTTTGTTACCGCTTCTTCGTGAATAAGTTTATTGCCAAGGCAACCAAAAAACTGGTGAAAAATGTTGTCCTCGAGCCAGAATTCAGGTTTGGTTAGTGCTGCAATAACCGCTTCGTCACAAGCTAAATGAAACATTGAGTACGATAGAAATCTACAGGGTGCGGCCGTAAAAACTTTCACATTTGGCATGCCTAGCAAAAATCGAATTTCAAACATGCACACCTAAAATCCTAAAATTGGGCACACGAACACCGCTTATTCCAAAGTTTTTCGCCCATTTCTTTCAGACGTCAACACGCGAGTAGTGAATTATTAGAAAGATTACGAAATGGCAGATATGCATTTCCTATGACCTATACCCGCCCGTTCGCCGTCTGAAATCTGATTCGCGACGCCGCTCCCAGGTGGCGCACTGAATGTAAAAACGCGGGAAACGCCGCTTCAAAGGCTGGCGTCAGGCCAGAGAATCGCGATGAAAAGTGATTTTAACGACATATATGAATGATTGTTGAAATTACCTCTTTCAAGTCAAGTTTTGACGGAGCCTCATGCAAGCAAGAAGACACCATGATGTGACGAGATCGGTTATAAACAGACTGGAATAGCAAGAGGTTTTGCTACCGTTGCAGACAAGTTCGTTATGAATGATCATTTTATTCTGATTTTTACAGGGCCGCTTTAACTCATAAAGCAATTTCTTTTTCATACAGCTTGGGTATATTAACACACATGTCGCAAGACCGATTTTTTTTTTTTTGTTAGGAAAAAACAGCGCTAGAGTCATTTTGGCGGGCCGGTGATAAAATGGCTTGTATTTAAGAGAGATAGTCGTCTTTTTGCTGGTTTCCCATTGGCACCTCTATCAGCAGCCTGTACTTTGCTCTCCGCGTGCCGCAAGCAGCAAGAGACAAAGGTAAGAGGGAAACTAATAGTTTAAATTCCGTCAGGAAGTGGAAATTTTGCGTTCATTCAATTGTTTATTCTTGAAAAATACATATTTCTGATTCACAGCGATTTGAAATAATGTTGATGCTGCAGCGGCCCTTTAAACGACTAGGGTTCGGTCGATTCAATGCGCCCGCCGTTCACAGACACGCAAAGCCGAAGTCGAGCTTCGTACGCCAGGAAAGCCCTTTCGCGCATCCCGTCGTCGATCTTGAGGAACGCGCCCTCAATTTTTTCTCTCAGCTCTTCCACGCCGGGGATCCTCTTCTTGTAGACAAGTCCTTTTATAAATCCACATACGAAAAAGTCGCAGATATTTAAATTGGGAGATCGTGGAGGCCAGTCAATATAATCTGATCCCCGACCTATCCACCGCCGAGGGAACGGGTTATTGGGCCATGCCCTCACACTCTTTGCGTAATTGGGAGCCGCCCCATCCTGCATGAATATACAGTTTTCTTTTGTCATGTGGTACCTTTCAAGCTCAGGGAGCATTTCCGTTTTCACCATGTCCAAGTACGCACCTGCGTTAACGGTGCTATCGAAAAAAAGGGGCCCACTATGCGTTCACGCCAAATCCCACTCCACACTATCCCATCGGTGAATGGAAATGCCTTTCGTCCATGGCATGAGGGTTATCGCGAGGCCAAATCCTACTGATCTGGCGGTTCACATGTCCATCAAGGTGAAAGTTTGCTTCGTCACTAAATAAAAAAAAAATTGCAGGTGCCCCGGGTTGCTCTTAATTCGCAACAACTCCGCCTTCCAAAAAGCTAAACGTCGGATGTTGTCGCCGTCGTGCAGGGCTTGGACAACTTGCATCCTGTACGGGCGGAAATTATTTTTCCGCAAAATCCGTCGTATGCCTTTCTCCGAAATTCCAAACAACCTAGCTGCTCGTCTTGTTGACAATTGCAGGTCGCCCTAGATGACAACAAGCACCGCTTCAATGAGCTCCTCATTTTTCAGCAGGCTCTTACGTTAACTCACTGGATTATTCTTTTTAACGTCTCCGCTCGGAAAACGATCCGCTCAAGTCAAAACTGTCGGGCGTGAAGGCCGGCGTATATGAAATGCAGAGCGAAATTTTCGTTGTGCTGTGGCCACCGAGTTCCGCTCCACGTACCAGTTCACTGCCTGGGCACACTCATTTGCCGAGTATTGTGGCATGGCAGGGCGGCAAGGAAAATATTTTGATAATAACTGCAGCAGATAGTGCAACGAAAACAATAAATAGGAGCAATCAAGAGGCCTCAGCAGTAGCGCTCTTGTTTCCATAGTGGAGCTTTCACCGGGAACGGACCCGTCAACAGGTAAGCAGACGACAAAGGAAGGCACGCGTTCGTCTGCTTTGGAATACATTTTTATCAAACGAGAGCGTCCGCCACTTTCTAAATTTAACGTGAAATGGCATAGTCGTTTATATATTTCTTTAAAATCACTTTTCATCACGATTATATTGCCCGACGCCATCCTTTCGTGCGGCGTTTCCCGCGCTTTTGCGTTCAGTGCGCCACCTGGGAGCGGCGTTGCGAACAAGATTGCAGGCGGCGAACGGGCGGGTATAGGCAATACCACCTAGAACACAAGGCCTGCGCGTTTCCTCCTCTAAACTTCATCGCTAGTAGATCCCCTCAGCGCCCCCTAGCTAGCCCGGATGAGCAACATCGTCTGCTACATCGTCTGCTCCATCGCCTGCTTCAGTGGTTTGTGTAACAGATAATGAAAGAGATGCTCACGCCGAGTGTCTCTTGCAAATAGCATACGATGAAGTTAGACGTTCACGTGGAGCGTCAAATGCATGAGCGAAATTGCCTTACTGCTGCGCGAAGTGCTGAAAAGCCCTTCGTTGGACGCTGGACGCTGACACTGGACGCCATTTTCGAGGGCGCTGTTTAAACCTCGGGTAGCTGCTTCGAAGCGTTCTACCGCAGAACGAGCGCGCGCGCTAGAAATGCGCGTCTCAAAGCCAGGAGCGCGTGCTAGCTCGCGCTCCTGGCCGAGGGAGCGTTCGCGTGCACGCCGCAAATGCACTGGAAGCTCGCTATCAGCTCGCGCTCAGCAGTCACGCACACAGCTGCGGCCGCAAGTGAATGCGACGTAGTTGCGACGCGGCCCCTACTCTCGTCAAGCTTCGGGGTGTTTGCCGCTTGGGGCGGGTCGGGGATCTACTAACGAAACGTCATGCGCAGGCCTTGTCTTCTAGGTGGTATTGGTATAGGCCATAGGAAATGCACGTCTTTCATTTTCGTTATCTTTCTAATAATTCGCTACCCCCGCGTTGACGTCCGGAAAAAATAGGCAAAAAACTCTGGAATTAACGACGGTCGTGTGCCCAATTTCAGGTAAGTACGTTAGAAATTCGATTTTTGCTAGGCGTGCCAAATGTGAAAGTTTTAACGGCCACACCCTGTAGTTACTATTTTCAAACCTGCAACGTTTTTGTCTATAAATGTCTGGACAAGGGCTTGAATATCAGTAACAGATGTTTCAGGCGTGAGTATCGACACAAGTAACGCCACACAGCGTATCTGCAAAGCAACAGCGTTCGTTTCTTGGTTTTGTTTTTCCTGACCGCCTTCATTATCTTATGGTGGAAATATACTGGGTGACTCAAGGAGCGGCCAGGCTCTTTAAATTGACAGCGAAATTCGGTTTCTTAACCTACCGCGCTACCACTTTGTGCAGCGTTGCCCACAGATGGTGCATTTTTTTTTTCCGAATTTGCAAAGAGCAAACTTACCTGAGAAAAATTAAAAAAAGAAAAAGGCTTAGCTCCAAAGGAAACGCAACGAAGCCACCGGTCCTCAAACAATACGGCGCGGTTTCTCACGGGAGACAAGGGATGGCGCAACGAACGCCGTCAACGAACGATCACGCGGCACCGAGAGCCGGCGTCTTTAGCAGACGATATTTTCGACTCAAAAGCGGCGCGAGCTTTTTTCATATCAGTTGCCAACGCATTATTTTATTATACTTTACTAATAAAACACATTGAATGGACACATAATCGATTAAAAAATGGTTTGTCGGGTTATTTGAACTGCTTTTTTTTCGTGGTACTTATGTCGTCTGCTTTGCAGTTCCTTGTTACCGCGCCTGTTTTTGTTTCTGCAACTCTCGCCGCCTGCGGAACGCGCGCCACTTTTTGAGTCGAAAATTTTGTCTGATAATCGGCGCTGTATGCTCGTTCGTTGGCGGCAGTTGGCGTCGCGACCGCTTGCGCCTTCTCTTGTCACCCGTGCAAAACGGCGCCGTATTGTTTAAAGACCGGTGAATTCGCTGCGTTTCCACAGAAGCAAAGCCTTTTTCTTTTTTTACTTTTTCCTCAGCTAAGTTCGCTTTTTGCAAATTTTACAACAATAACGCACCATCTGTGGGCAACGCTGCAGAAAGTCGTAGCGCGATAGGTTAAGAAACCGAATTTTGCGGTAGATTTAAAGAGCCTGGCCGCTCCTTGAATCATTTAGTACATTATAATTATATTATACCTTCTCTGGTATAGCGCTACGTGACGATGGCTTTGCTCGCCTTTGCCTTGGTAAGAACATAGCCGTCGTCTACCATGCTCGCTGATCTCAGCTTATCCCCGCGTACGATAGGATTCTGCATTAGGACGTCACATCCAACAGCAGTCACTGCACTCACTCCTGGTGTAAAACGGTCCGGCTGGTCCTCACGACGAAAGAACGACGCAGGTCGATCACTCACGTTCCGGGCTAGTTGGGCTGGCGCAAAAAGGGCGTGATGCCCATGTCTAGAATCAGCCGCGGCCTGGGCAGCGACAGTGGCGTAAAGCGGCTGTTGCGATAGAATTAACAGAATCCGCTTAACCACATTCTTGTGGAGTTGTGTATCCTCCGAACAAAGACTTCGGTTTTCTGCCGGGGTGCACTTGAATTCAGCCGTCAGAATTTCCACTTTGTTTGTCAAATTATCGATCGCATGCATAAAACTCGAGGAAACGAACAGGCCTAATTTGGTTACTGCCGACTCACTGCTCGAGCCGTCCAGATTGTTGCTTGCTGTGGAAACTGAAGCGCCAGCAGATTTCGGGATAGGTTCTGCCTTCGATTGCAGCTGAAACGCTTGAGAGTGCCTGTCCCCATTTCCATGCAAGATTTTTACTTCCGCAGGCCAAAGTTTAGCCATTTAAAGTAAAACTTGCGGCCACAATCAGCGAGCAAACAAGATACTACTGCGTCGCATAAAAGCTCGCGGTACATAGGCAGTAAAATATTTCGTCGCAGCACATGCAGACGTGACATTCTTTGTCTGAGTCATTTTTAAACAAAACAGGACTGGTGTTGAACGCGCGAAGCCATCGCTTTGTAACATTAGGCAATTTATTGGACGTTTTCAAAGCCATCGAAACAATAATTAATTACATCCTTCTGACCAGCTCGGAATGACATGGTACACGCTCAAATGCATTAAATGTTGTAAAATTGTACTTACTATGTAGAACCTTGTTTGTACTCATATCTAACTTTATATCACATATTTTAAAATAAAATATCGTTCCCCAAGGTAGCATTTTAGGGCCATTTCTTTTTATCTTTTCTGATAAATAGTGTCGTGAAAGTAAACCATGACCTTATTAGTGAGTTTGTTATATATGTAGATGACACTAATATTTTTTCCGATATATTCACACTCATAGAGTGAAAAAAAAAATTAAAATTACAAAAATATACAGAGGAACAAAAACTATCACCTTAGACTAAACTCACAAACAACTGAGGCTATCTTACTAGAAAACCAGAGTAGTCATGTTAAGATTTTTAACAATGTTATTTTAAATTATAAAAAAAATGAAATGTGTGGTTGTATTAAACCTTTGGGCATCTGGTTCTTTAATACCTCGTCCTTGAATAAGGACGCTGATTTCATTTTATCAAGACGTTTAAAAACCGAATTGCTAAACAAATCTAAATCTCTCTCAACTCATTTTGTCAAATTACGACTTTATAAATCAATAGTATCTTCGCAACTAAATTACACTAATCTGGAATTGGGAAACACAACAAAACTAAACTTAAATAAACTATATATGTTACAAAAAAAAAAAAAGAATGTACGCGATGTCGTTCTTGAGTCATACTATCACCACCCTGAAACTATTTGCTTTATTACTTTATATAAGGTCGATTCACTGTGCTCATCAATGCAAGCTTCTTGTCGCCCACAAAAAGTCTACATATAACCAAGTTTATTTTTAGAATTGAGCAACCTAAGCTTTTTACTTTTTCATATAAACTTTGCCATAAAGAAAAATCACTTGTTACAAAACTGCAGCTTGGGCGAGTATGTTGAACATATTACTGACTTCACAGCTCACAATCACCTCACACACACTGGTATACAGGACAAACATGCAACATATACACCGCGCTGATGCGGAAAAGGGCCCGTTGAATTAGAAATGTATCCTGTCAAAACTGCAGCTTCGCCGTCGTGGTTGAACATATTACTCACTTCACAGTGCACAATTATCACACACACACACACACACACACACACAAGTATTAGGATAAACACACAACATACACCCTGCACTGATGGTGTAACAAAACACTGCGGGCGCTTGTTACACCAGTGTGCATAGAGTATATAAATTAGACATGAAATCACCTTTTAACCACTGTATTAAATAAATTCTTTGTGAATGGTTTGGATATTAATAAAATGACAGGCAGAGGTATATGCAAAATTTTAGGGCCTTTGTTTATCGTTTTGGACACCATGGCAGATCAGTGTGCTGTTTATAAAACACTGTCGTTATTGTTCGCAGTTTTTGTTCCCTACCTTGCGGTTTGTGCTGTATCAACGTGACCTACCTAGTGTTTATTTCACTAATGTACTAAATTATTTTTAATTTACGTAGCTTGGATCTTGTTTGCTGTAAGGGGGGCCCAGACTTTTGTCAAACTACCACAGCCAGGGGATGAGCTAGGGGTGAGTTTGTGGTGCTTACACCCCCCCCCCCCCCAAATCAAGCTGAACCTATATTATAGCGATGCATTTTGACGCCCCTCCCCTCCTCTCCGGGCCCCAAGGCATGGACACCCCAGGCACCTCAGCCCCTCAGTCCCCCCCTCTCCCACCCCCCCGGAGAAACATCATTGGCTACGCCACTGGTCCAGTCATGGGAACTTTACCAGTAAAAAGTAAGGGTGTTACAGTTACAGTTCAAAAGGGAGGAAAGTAACTAACTCTGTTACAGTTACAGGTACCACAGGTACCGGCTTCAGAAATTAACATGTTACAGTTACAGTTACTGCAAAAACAATAACGCCGTCAATTTCTCATTACAGTATAAAGATTGAACAAAATAAATATCAAACCAAAACAATATATTGTATTTTTTACACTATATTCAAAAGAAAGATGAACTGAGAAATTAGAAAAAAATTAAACCGAAGGATGTTATTGCTTTATTCGCAGTTTCAGAGTTTTGATCTGCATAATTTATCTGCAATAATTGATATAACTTAGAATCAACTCTGCTTCAAAATTGTCATTGAAGAGCTTTCCTCTCTTGATGGCGTACACATGGCGTCCTTTGCTTAACAGGCGTTCAGTGGCTGTGCTCAACGGAATCCCCATGTTGAGTCGAACGAAGATCCTCTTGGTCTTGGGGAACGTTGCGAGCTCGATCTGGTCGGTTCCGGGGTCGCTCACCATGGTTGCACCTCTGTTGAAAATAGCGACGATTGACGGAGGTAGGAAAAAAACACCGTCTTCGTCGCCGTCCTCTTCGCCTGCTGCGTCCTCATTGCAGAGATCCTCCAGCGCACGAAATTCTTCCTCAAGAAGTTGCAGCTTACCGCTCTTTTTCCAGGATTCACGATAGCTTGAGCTTAGGGTGTTTCGCCGCCGCAACGGTCAAGTCCGGGTCTTCAAGAACTTCTAAGAACCTGCGATGAGGCGAGTAACGAAAAGTAGGTTTTTGCATTGTTTGAGCTTTTAAATCAAATTAAAAATAATTGAAACCTACAACGTTACGTGTAGATAGCTCGCAAAGATATGTTCCCATGCAAACCCATTTTAAGAGAACGGCATCAATATAGAGAGCAACAAAGATACCGCCCACCTCTTTTTGCCTGCCGCCTCAAGAGAATAGGAAAGTGGAGTGCAATACCGCGAGTGGAGAGTGGGCTGCAGGACGCCCATATACATGTACCGCTCGCCCTGCAGGATCTTCAGTGCCTTCCCCACGCCATACATCGCCTGAAAGGGTACGAAAGGTCAACGCATTGCGCAAAGTGAACCAAAACACTTCAGATACTATGCAGTATCCGTTGATGAAGACAAACTCCTTGCGCTCTAGCCTTGGCAGCGCAAGTCTCTCGAATGTGGCGTCCAGTTTGCCTTTCGAAGCTTCATTCTGGAAATTCACAGCGTTATACAGAAAGTTCCATCGCATCACGTTTGGGACAGGAAGTTGCCTTCCTAGTGTGACTATTATAGCGTCAGCAGCTTCAACTGGCGAAGCGTGCTTACTTCAGAGACACTTCTGTTTTGCCAGCACATTCTTCGCCATTGAACCGTACGATAAGTCGTTGCACACATTGTCTGCATGTCCGGAGGCAACTAGATTAAGAGTGTGTGCAGCATACGTCTGGTGCCTAGGCAGGTGGGTCTCTAATGTGCAAGTTCCCGAAGCTTTGTTAAGCACCTCTGACATGATATCTTCATCACATCACGTTCGGAAGCTTCTTCAAACACCCTGCGCCACAAAATGGGTCACACCCGTCAGAACCTATACTAATCTGAGCTTGAGCCTCATACAAGATATGAGATAATAGGTTAGCTACAAATTTGAACAATAATCTAGTAGTGTTCAAGGATTGCGATAAGTAAGTGTCCTAAACATAGGGGGAAGAAATGGAGCTAAGTAACGAGTGTATGTGAGAATATTTTCGATAAAACTGCCAAAACTCAACCAAATATCACATGTGGAGCTTCATTAATCCAAAACAAGCAGTAAATGACCCCCCATTTCAATATATGTCCCTGCACTGCAGATCATCCCATCAGCATAATACAAATTTTGAGTAAAACAGACAATGTAGCGCATTTAATATGTAATTCTTGTAGTGTTTAGGTGTTGTGAATGTGTCCAGCCGGAGCATAAAGGGTAAAAAAGAGAAGAACAACAGCTCTATTTAACTAAAAGCCGTCACACACTTCGAACCACTGTCCGTGATCAAGACACATCTCTCCTGTAATATTTTGTAGTCTACAAACACTGCATGGAGCGCAGAAGCGATCCCACCATTTGTATGATTTCCTTTAAACGGATTTCTGATCAAGAAAGTGAACTGACAGTCCAAGAGAGCTCTTAAAATGTTCGAAACAAATAGGAATGGCTATTGTTGTAGCTCCACCATTCAATGTAGTGGCAATGCACTGATCTCTATGTCTATTTGCTGGATCGCGTTTGAGCAGCCCCGTCTATGGACGGGAATGCGGCCACGGTCAGCCATCTTTTTGGTAGAGTTATATTATCTCTAGCCCTCATAGTAATATGGCGGACAGCGCTATGGCGGCAGGCTGCCATAAAAATAGCCGTGGGTCTAGTACACTCTACCGTGGGTAATATTTCGTGATTGATTGACATTGTTCAATGAAACAGATTCTTGAAACCCGGCGTGAGCGGTAGCCCCATTTTTGAAGACCCGGCGAAAGTTCTACGAAAGCGCAGCACAGGGGGAACGCAGCGCCGCTTGTATGGAAAGCAGACGCCGTAGCGGCGTCTGCTTCCGATGCTTTTTTTGATGCGACCTTGGATGCGTGCTGTGCTGCTTTTCTTCGGTGTTGCGATTTTGTGAACTTTCACCGGGTCCTCAAAGATTAGGCTACTGTTCTCGCCGGGTTTCAACAACATGTTTCGTCGAACAATTTCAATAAAAAACGAAATATCACACAAGACTATTTTAATGGCAGCCCGCCACCCCACGCTGCTGCCACCGGAACCGCCACAACGCTGTCTGCCATGAATGTATGATAGTGGCTGCACCAGATGTACATTGGCTAGAGATAATATAACTCTAACAAAAAGGTGGCCGCCAGTGGCCAAATTCGCGGAGCGGGAAAACGCGATCCTGCAAATAGACATAGAGATGAGTGCGGCGATGCAATTGCGACCGACCATGATTATCCTGTAGTATGCTTGAAGCTCCAATGGTCCCCGCCATTTTAGCTGATTGGAAGCTTAAATTTCTGAAATTTTCTTGCCACTCGTAGTAATAAGTATAGGAACAACAAAGTGTCGGTTAGTACCATGGCGCTCGTAATTTAGCTGATTAATTCTGACTGTTTTTATTTTGTGATGCTGCAGCCTTTCCATTTAATGACGTAATTACAGAAAATGGCAAAATGTCGCCAATCTAATTAGTGAAAATCGAGAGTTTGCTGTTCTACTGAAGAGAAAACTCTCAATTCCGAAAAAGAGTGCCTTGAATACTGAACATTTTAAATTTGCTACTCACCCTGCTGTTCCCTCCAAATAAGGCCGACAGGTCTACTTGCCCACGAGTGATTGGCCAAACACGTCGATCAATGGCTGCGGTTGAGCATTATTTGATGCGAAAATGCTATCTTTCGTTTCAACATACGTCTGAGTGCTGGAGAATGTTAAATGCGCATGAAAAAATAGGAACAAATTAAAACCCCAAGGAAACAGCGCACTTTCTGATTTTATTGAATTCGCAACTGAAAAGGGCCAAACGCCGGAAGGTCTCCCTTTTTAAAAGGCAATGAATGGCTGAGCAGCCGCTTAGATTAAACGAGGTAGCGCTTCGCCCGGATGGTTATTATGTTCAACATCAAGTCTAGTTTCGCGCAGTTTTTTTTTTTTTTTGTACTGTGTAAAAGTATAATGTTAAGGAAACGTAACGCTAAAGGATTCTAAAGCTGCCATAAATAAACGTTTGACTCAGTAACTCAGTAGCGTCTTGTGGCTTGACTGGTCACAAACATATTAGCTCCATACATTAACTGGTCAAGTGCTGATGCGTCAGGATACATTTTTTCAGAAGAACCAAACAAGAAAGTGGACTATAACATGTTTGATAATAAGGTTAGGTTTCTGCTGAAAGTCTAATTCAATATGTGCCTATTAATTATTACAGCTATTCACGTGTTACAGGCTTAGATGAACCGGATTCTAAGAAATGCTGGCGTGCCTCGCACTGAGCGTATCGTATAAATATGCCGCAGTGCATCAAAAGCTTATCTGTTTGAGGCTGCCCAGCGGGCTGCTTGGCTGCAGACCATCGTCACTCTCACCAGGGTAGTGACCACAAACGCATTTTGTTCTCGGTACACGATATTCATGATTCACAGAAGACTTCCGGTTCATCACTGCGGCCGATGGCTGCATTGCCTTTATCAAGCGCCGGAAGTGGTCATTTTAAACGAATAAAAAGCAGTGCATGTTGCCAACCAAAATTTTGCAATTAGCCTGTCTATCTTACTTTGCGGCGCAGCTTTGTGTCGACATGTTTCTGAAAGACAGGACTGCGGTGTCTATGTCGTGCCGCTATGCGTATTTCTTTTCTCTCCTGCATGGTGACCCAGTTCGGCTATTCTTTTCTTAGGCTCGAACTCCTTCAGAACGACAGGATATTTCTTCTACAAGAAAAAAAAAATATCAAAAATAAGTGACACGAATATATTTTCCCATTGTCAGCAGAATTAATTACGCCAAATGAGCCATCTAAAACCGGAGTTCCCATGAGTAGAAAGCTTAAACTTACCGCTAGACGTTGCGCGGGTTCGGCGAAGACATCTTGCTTGCTGAGTACTGTTTACTGAAAATGTTGCACAACACTGTGATGTTTATCGCGGTCACTGCCAGAACAGAAAAATACTCGCGATGAGAGCGCAAAGATAACGGATGTTCCGTATCGGAAGACATGGCTGCCTCTGAGAATGGCTTAGCCACTATCAAGAATATACGGGTTGAACTCGCACAGAAACCTCTTCTTGAGATTCGCGAACAAATTGACAAGTGATAGCTGACGAATAGTGGCCATTTTTGTACACAAAGGTTAAACAGCCCTCGGCAGAAACCAATCGCGTTCTTGCACTTGACTCTGCCTCCTAAATACTTCCACCAATAGACATTTACAGGGGCAGTCTCGAACAAGCAATTTACAGCACGCGTCTCTGGTTTTGAGAGTGTACGTTAGTGCTGCCCAACTGCGCAGGGCTGAGGGATTTTTCCTTAGTGGGCTGTGACACCCTGCATATGCTCAATTCTGAACTCTGGTGGCGACTAAATTGCTGCGTTTTCTTTTTTTTTTTTTTTTGTGTGTGTGTGTTTTTTGGTGAAGAGAATTTCTCAAGGTTTTAAGAAAGCATTGCACTATTTTTGAGAACAAAATAAAAAAATGAAAGCTATTTTTATGAATCCGTGCGTGACAAAACAAAGAGAACTGTAATGTTTGTTTCATTTAATGTTGACTTTTTTACAGAACCATACACTCTGAAAAGTGCCATGTCAATGTACGAAGCTCTTAAGTGCCGAAAATATTTGACCGCACCACAGGATAGCCGAACTGCGTGGGTATTCCCCGTTCACAACATGAAATTCAACGAGTATCATCAATATAACAACATATCTTTTTCAAGATGGCGACGAGAACGGTTGCGTGCGGAACGTGCTCCGCTCCTTCAGTTGGCAAGCAACAGTTTCTGGCATGTGCTGGCGGCTGCAGGCGCAAATTCAATTGCAACTGCATAAACGTTGGCCTTGTAGAATGCAACGTGTCCATGGCTTCCGGTTCCAGGACATTCAAATGCAACGACTACACCCGGCAAAACCGTATCATGCCCGGCAAGAAAGTCGCCTCGTCGAGTGCATCCGAAGCCTCCGATTCTGAGAATGAATCCAGGTCACCACTAGAAAACAAATTCAATGAATCTATCATCATCCCTCATGCCCCGGCAAGTGCTTTTGATAAGATTTGTGTGAAGTTAGACATCCTAACTGCTGAGGTGAAATGTTTAAGGACAGTCAAAAACACTCCCTTCCGACTTGACATCACTTCGCCAACAACTTTTGGAGCGTGTGCCGAGCTCATCGCTACAGCAACGCAACCACGCCATGGCAGCTGTAAGCTAATTCAATACAAGGGGACAGAAGTTATCGACAGCTAAACCACCGCCAAAGTCACCCACGCCTCGCAAGGCCTAAGCTCGGTAACCACGACGAGACAGCCTGCCAAGGACGGTTCCAATGGACGACACTCGGCGGGCCTCGTACTTACAGACGCGACAGAACGACAAAGGAGCGACATTTCGATGAAAGACGACGGCTAAACCTTGGTGGGTCCTTGACGACGTAAGAAGCCATCGGTGGGAACCGCGAAATCCTCCAAGATGACTTCAGTTCCTCGTGCCCCGGTTCGCAATGCACCTTTTGTGTCTCGTCTTGACCCAAACACCACTGCGGCAGACATTAGCGCTCTGGTAAAATCACATCTGAGGGGCGAATTTATTAGTTGCTCGTACCTCAATACTAAGTTTCCGGCCTATTCGTCGTCTCACCTTTCTATAGACGATGCTTGCTTTGACCTCATTAACAAACTTGAACTCAAGCCCGAGGGGAGCATATTTCATCCGTTTTTGGGAAAGTTTGACAGCTCACGTTTTTTTTGTTCCAGAATCTGTCCAGAATCTGCTAACTCATCGGGAAAAGGCTTGCATTCTTAAAAGTTACTATCAGAATCTTCGTGGTATACGGACAAGAGCTGAAGAACGTTGTTGTCGTCTGTTACAATTCAATATATTTAACGGAAACTTGGCTTTTAGAAGAGATATCTTCGCACCTTGTATTTTCCTTTTTCCTACATTGTGCATCGGAGAGACAGAGATCACGTTACGACTGGCCAGAAATTTGTCGGTAGTGTTTCAATCGCGATTGGCGAGTCAGTGGCATCTTGCCGAAGGACCGATCCAGATAGATATAAAAAATGTATATGGATCTAAGTCTTATCAAGTGACTGTTTCAAATTTCTTATTGGAAGCTACTATTTTCCTCCTCTTTATGACCATAACATTTTTATTGTCCGCTTTAGGAACCTTGAAAAGAACATAGATTTTTCAAGCGTTCAAATTTAAGGCAATATTAACCTCCCTGGTGTAGACTGGTCATCTAACACTACCAGTGAAACTCGCTAACGACTTAGAAAGCGACTTTTATACATGATTTTATTCCGTCATACCGAATTTTTTCAGAACAATCAGCTGAAAACAACGTATTGAACGTTCTTAATATTTTTCTGTCTAACTGTCCTATAGAATGCATCGAGACCGTCAACGACGCCCTAGTACGTCGAATTATTTTCCATTCCACGTTTCTTTTTTTTTGCCCATTTGCGTGACAAGTCTATTTGCAGAATTATCCCAGATACAATTACAGTGCCGGCGCTTACCTGGGGCTGTACGAGTTTCTTAAGAATTTTGACTGGTCGGCAGTATTAAATGACGAAAATGTAGACACTGCGACATACACATTACTCATATTATTAGGAATCGAATGGACATGTTTATTTCGAAGCGAAACTTGACGAACTCAAGGTATCTATCTTTGTTTTCTAAAGAATTCAAATACTTCATGCATAAAAAAGACACTTCAATAAATGGTTTCAAAACAGTTGTTTGAAATTATGGTACACTAAGTTTGGTATCTATCGGAAACTTGGAAAGAAATGGTCAAACATGAGAAGCGGGCCTATAAAGCCAGAATCGAAATGTTTCTGAACCGAAAACCAAAGAAGGTCTGGAGATTTGTCAAGCAGCACACGCGGGAAGCAATTAACACTTTATGCATAGGGACTGACACGGGTTACACATCTCCTCCTTTAGAAGTCGCGAACCTTTTCCAAGGCCATTTTGAAGAGTGCTACTCATCAAGTGTATTTTCCGGTAGTACCAAGGTTAACAATCTAGGTTGCCAGGATTTTTCGAATATCTGCAATGTTGACACAAATAATATTCTAAAAGCAATAATGAAACTAAAGTCAAACTTGTCAGTTGGGATGGATATTAATCCAAACTTTATTGTAAAGGGTTGTGCAATGTTATAGCTCCTATTTTAGACCACATATTTCATCTCTTTTTGAGACTAGAGTTTTTCCAGCCCCATGGAAAAGGTCGGTTGTTGTTCCGATACACAAAAGTGGCGATGTGTATAAGGTAAACAACTAAAGACCTATATCGTTATTGTGTGCTTTTTCAAGTCTTTGATGTGGTTATTTACTCGCAAGTTTCCCAATATTTTCGTCAGAAATTTAGCAGTTCACAGCCCGGGTTTTTAAAGGGTTGCTCTGTGGAAACCGGTCTCTGTTCGTTTCTTGAATATACAGTTACTATAGTTCAATACCGTGGTCAGGTCGACACTGTGTGTTTTGACATGACTAAGCCTTTTGACAAAGTGAACCATGATTTTCTTTTGTGTAAATCGTCCTTGTATGCCCTACTGATAAAAACAAAAAAACATTTGAAATTCAAACGGGTGGGAAACTGGTCGACCCGTTTGAATCAAATGGATGGCAAACCTGTCGATCCGTTTGGATCAAACGTGATTATGGGATACGGGTACCCGTTTGAAACGGCACCCGTTTGATACGGGGACTGTTTCAGACGAGCCGCTTGAATCAAAAGGATGGCAAACCTGTCGATCTGTTTGGAACAAACGTGATTATGGGATACGGGTACCCGTTTGAAACGGTACCCGTTTTGATACGGGTGCCCGCTCGACCAGGCACGTGGCCACACTTTTGAACGCGCCATTCGGATAGGTAAATTATTCGCTAGCCCTAGATGGGTATCGTCTTGAAGGTTGGTTATCTTAAACTTATTTAAGACGTCCCGAAACTCATAGACCTACACTCTAAAAAAAGTGTGTGCGTCTACTTTCACGCACACCACTCGTAGAGCCAATCAGCGCAACTTGCAGAGGCAGTGACGATGCCTAAACATATGTTTAGACCAAAAACGCAGTCTGAGTTGTGACATTAAGCAATGCAAAACGTCACGCTTGCATTGCTTAATGTCACAACTCAGACTGCGTTTATTGGTCTGAACAGATGTTTCGGCATCGTCATTCGCTGAGCTGCCTCTGCAAGTTGCGCTAATTGGTTCTCCGAGTGCTGTGCGTGAAAGCAGACGCACATACTTTTTTAGAGTGGAGTTCTAACACGGAGGAAACACGTGGAAAAATCGTGCTTACGCATGTACTTGGAAATGGGCAGGAAAACAGACACGAAAGATCGTTTTCAATTCATCTAGAAGTTTATTACACCTTATTGCGTCGACAAGTACAAACGTGCAAGAGATCTGTGAAATGTGAAGAGGCACTCTAAGCTTTTATACAGCCGAGGTAATTTCAGACTATATGGCAGACTTTGGGGGAAATTATTCTCCCGGCTCCCGCAAAATTAGACGCAGCATAATTATATGAATAATCTGGAAGAGTACGCGTAGAAGAACGGTCAATCGTTGCCAACAAGAACGTTGCAGTGCACTTACCATAAAAATAGCTGACGTGAAAAATGCAATCCAAAATATATGTCGACACGGTCAAAGCAGGACAACCACACAGACACAAGAACGAGAAGGAAGGCTCTTTGAAGTTTCAACACGATGCGGCGCACAAACTGTCATTTTCCGAACCCAACCAAACCGCAAGAATTCCAGAATTCTTTGAAGAATCGCTTGTTGCAGATATACGCGTAAGACTTTTCGAACACTGATATTTTGGTGCACATTCAATACGTTGTCGAGGGACATCCTAATAAGACCACAGGATTAGACGGCAGGTCGAAGCAGGTAAGACGAGCGAAGTTCGAACTGCAACTGAAACGAAGCAGACAAAGAAAAAAGCGGCAGCCAGGCGCGCCCTTCCGGATCTCGATGCTTACCAGCGTGTAGCTCGCGCGCTGCTGCGGGTCACGTGACAGAGCTGACCAGAGAGGAGGAAGGGGGCGAGGTCAAGGCGCAGGATACCGGGACACACCCCACACTTCTATATATATATATATATAAAAAAACGCGTTTTTTTTATTGCAGTCAATGCTAGGGGAGAGGGTGCACCAACCGCTGTACCGCTGTACACGCGCTTTCCTCCTCTCTTGGAATTGCCACAGAAAGTTGTCTACGCCGCCTTTGTGGCCCCGGAAAGCAGGCGAATTTTTTCAGCACGCTTGAGCGACGGTAATGGCACGCGCCAGCCTGAAGCTCGGCTTGTGCCCGAGCGAAAAAAGCACCTAGAGCGAGCTCGTAATTTGACTGCTGCAACAGCGGGCCTGCTCTCGCAATGCTCGATGTTCGTGCAGCCACGTGTTCGCGCGTTACCTTCGCTGAGTCTTGAATTGAGGCGAAACGTAGTCAAGAAGTATAATCTTCCACGCGGTCGCGCCCTCTGCGAGATAGATTCCAGCTGATTAAGTAAATTGAAAACAACAAAGAACGCCAAAGTTCTAAAATTCTGTCAAAAATATCGGCTGGACCGGCAGCGTCCCATGTTTACGTAAAAAAAAAAGTCTATTGTTGTTGCAGTATAAGCATAGGTCGGTATTTTAAGCTGTCCTCACTCAAACTCACGATCACCATTTTTTCCTCAATCAGAACTCACGCCCACTCACGATCACGATTTATTCAAAATAGGGTCATCACCCGGACTCTCCCTCACGGTTCAACGCAAAACCAAAACTCGCTCGGCGTCATCATCACGGTCGTCACGCTCACAGATCATCACGGTCATCACGCTCACAGGTCATCACGAATTATCAGACTCACAGGTCATCACACTGACAGATCCTTACGGTCCTCACACTCACAGGTCATCACACTCACAGATCCTCACGGTCCTCATACTCACAGGTCATCACGGTCCTCACGGCACTTACACTCACAGCTCCTCACACTCACAGGTCATCATGCTCATCACACTCACAGGTCCTCACGGTCCTCACACTCACAGCTCCTCACGGTCCTCACACTCGCAGGTCCTCGCGGTCCTCACAGTCACACAGGTCCTCACGGTCCTCACACAGGTCTTGACGCTCATCACGCTCACAGGTCCTCACACTCACAGGTCATCACGCTTGCCGTTTGCTTTCTTTGTGCTTTTCTTTTGTTTCTCTCAACCCGTTGGTTGGTCTTCGCGTGAGTCGTTTGGCGGGGAAACCACCCCAAAACAGTGAACTTCTGAGCCACTAATCCAATTTGAAAGAAATGTACTATGTTAATGTTTATGCTCCGCACATTTCTACCAAATTTCGTAAACCTGGATGAATTACGAAAGAAACTAAATGCAAGCTGACGAAAGTGGGTGTGTTTAACTTTCGCCTGCTGACAAGGGCGGCGGAAAAACACAAACGCGCCTTCCGACAGGTTACACAGACAATGTCGCAGAGAGCATCGCCTCGCTGTGCATTCCTCGCTCATTTATACACAGATAAGCAATTACTACATATATCACCCCCGTTTCTTTTTTTGTGCCACCCGCACGTACTTCTACGGAAGTTTATGCAGAATGTATACATAGTAAACATATGCATCGACCTTTTTTTTTTCTTGGGGGGGGGGGGGGGGGAGGGGCGGTAGAGCGGTCATATTAGGTAGGGTGGTTTCACGTGACGACGGTTTGAAATCTCATCATAATCCCTGTTGACAGTGGTGTCTGTCAGTCATTTGCTACTCTATGAATAGAGGCCGCGGTGGCCGAGTTTTCTTCTCACTCGAGTTGCTTGTGCTTTTATTGATCGACCGTGCTTGCCGGAATAGGCTGCGATTTAGGGAATCATCGGCCGGCATTGTTTTTCAGTCATCTCGGCCTTTATAAAATACTGTCAGCATTTATTATCTTGATACATGCAGCCGTCCTTGAATTGATTTTGTTTGGATTGGTTTGACTTTGGCATGACTTTGCTTGGTTTGGTTTGGGGCCGTCCCCGTATGGCTCATTGTCGCACTCTCGATGATGTAGGGAGTGCCACTTTCCATGTGGCAAGCCGCGTCATTCTTAACGCGCAGTTTTATAATGGGCAATCAGTTCGTCGAACAAGGTTTCATAGACAGATTGTTTCAGCGACACAGCGATGTTTCATCGGAAGATCGTTTCTTCGACATTTGTTTCATCGATGTGTCATCTGAAGATCGTTTCTTGGACATTCGATGCTCGACAGAGCTTACTACTCAGCCACCATATTACTACATTTCGTCGACACTTTTTTTGTTTTGTTTTACCCGTGCGACATTTCTCTTTCTCTCTCTTTCATCGACGCGGCGTTGGCTCCTTGACGTCATGCGTTCTTCGCGTGTTCGCAGCGCACTACGGTGTCCGCTTCGGACAGGGCGCAGGTGGCGGAAGCGCAAATGCTCCTCACTCTTTGTACGCATGCAGTGCAGTGTTCTGTGCGTGGTGTTGGCTGTGCGCTTACGTCGTTTACGTTGCTGGAGTGGTGCGTGCGGTGCGGCGGACTTTTGCACACGTATGGCCCGGCTCTGGTATGGCCGTTTGGGCGCGTGCTCGGCCTGTCTAGCAGATATTTCTTCACGTAAGGAGCGTGCCCTATATGGGAAGCTGAGGCTCGGCGGTCGGCAGCCAGACGGCCGGACGTAATTGTTGCTTTCTGTCGTGCTTTTGGACGCGTGCACTCAAAGCTCGCGAGATGCTAAATCGTTCTAAACTTTTTCTAAAAGGAGTGTTTCTCGACGCAGTGGTGGCTTAGTATACCGCTCATTTTTTGTAGAATCATGTGAGGCTTATTTTGTGCCCAGTAATGCACGCGAAATACCAAAACTGACGTTTTGCATTCTCGTCTTGCAAGTGTTCCGAAATAGGTAGGGACGTAGAGATTAATCTGTCGGTTTCGGTAGTCTTTAATAGAGCACAATATAGCTCCTACGGAGCAGAGGAACGCAATCCTTTGATCCGCGTGTTTCGCCGACAACATGGCCCACGGAGCAGCGCGGCGCGAGTCACGTGGTACTCGGGGTTCTAGGAGGCGACCCGCCCTATGGGAGAATACATAGAGATCGACTCCACACGGCTGATTAAAAAATAAACGCCAACTTCACACATTTCGAAACTAGTTTGTGGTGAAGTTGGTAAAGCACTAAACATTTTATCAAACTTTTTTATAATATCGGATACGTGTGAAAATTTTGAGAAGGCAATTTCCAAAGCAATGGCTTTTGAAGCAGGCGATTTTCGTACGCAGCGGAGATCGACTTTCTGGGTTGGCCGTAGCGGGTCACGTGGACGGTGCGACGTCACCGCGTCGTCTGTTGCATGATGCCGCTCAGGCAATTTTTTTTTTATTATTATGTCCTTACATGGCACGCAACTTAGCGCAAATTATTCTAAACTGCTCCTTTATTGTGACAAAAACGCTCCGCACATCTCCACAATATTGAGGAAAAATGATTTTTTCACGTTCCCCTTGCATTTCTGACCGGAGTTGGAGCCCCCGGGCGTTCGCCGCTAGTCGCCGAGAGATAGCGTTCTAGATTGCGCTACTCTGCGCCGAAGGAGCTATATAGTGCTCTAGTCTTTAGAAGTCCAATGAACGAGGTGTTTGCATTGTTGTAGAGTCGGAGCATGAGAAGTTTCAGCGAATATAGGGGGCGCTCCGATCGATAACATGGCGGAAAAGATGGGGGATAGATTTGCGACGTCCGTAGACCGGTAGCGTACAGATTAAACAAAGCGTGTCGTTCTCTGTTTGCTTACGTGTGCGAGACGATCATCGCTTCAACCAAGACCTACCGTGATGCTACAAATGAAGTGTTCAAGACAGTCGAAGGCAAGAAATCTTGCCATAGTCAAGATATGTGTGCAAGTGTTCGACGTGAGCTCTCACGCTGGTGCAGCTGTCATCAAGTTGAACCGAATGTACGCGGGTCCAAAGAAAGGTGCATATCAACAATGTTGGCGCGTTGAAACTATGACGCGTACTTTATCTAAAGCTAAACTTATCGGTCTGCGGCTACAAATATTTTCGTTGACGTTGCTTAGATGAAGTAACCATTCAGGCCTTGCATTAAACGGTGTTGCGAACTCTTCGGTTCTAGTTACTTGTGCTAAAAAGTGGTTGGAAGGAAAGTATGACAGCTACAGCATACAAGGGACGATTGAGGTCTTTATCCTGCGTTATATGTATGAAAACATCGGTATTCTTGGTGTTATATTGCGATCAGCTGGTCGCCGATCGTCCTCTTTTTATGCATAATGTAAACAAGCCCCGGAAGCGCCAATCTCATTTCGATGTGCTTGTGCACCCCTGCAAGCCTCTTTATGGCTTTTGTGGAAAGCTTTATTGTAATAGCAATAGTCTCATCGGCCGTTCGAGTTGTATGTACCACGGTGATATCTGCTGTGTGTGATGTGCAAAATAAACAAGTCTGTATTAAATGCCAGAAGGAGAACAAAGGTAAAACTTTTTTTAAATTTTTTTCTTTTTACAAAACAGGGCAAAGCTTCTAAAACAAGAGCAACCTAAGCTGATATTTGAGTGTGCTCAAGAATGAATGGAAAAAGGTGCTTATACTAAGTGGTAGATGTACACAGTTGATTTTCTTATTGCCTCTGCGTTGCAAATTGGAAGATATGTATCAGCAGAAGGCACGTGTCCTTTGAAAATGTATTTTATTAGGGCAAAAATAGGTTTTCATACACAGCCGAAGAGTTCGCAACAGCATTTAATGCGAGGCCTGAATGGTTACATCATCTAAGCAACGTCAACGAAAATGTTTGTAGCCGCAGACCGATAAATTTAGGTTTAGATAAAGTATGCGTCATTGTTTCAGCCTCAAACGCCAAACATTATTGATGTGTACCTTTCTTGATGACAACTGCACCAACGTGAGAGAGCCCACGTCGCCGAAAACTTGCACACATATCATGACTATGGTATGGCAAGATTTCTTGCTTGGAGTGAAGATCATCTCGCTACGACTAGCTACGACCACCCACCGCAGCGATGCAGGCGTCGAAGGAATGCAACGCAGTCAGTCGTCGTCACCCGACTCTGCTCGTTTGACATTCACGGCTTTCCGCTCAGGTGCTTTGTTTGTACTTGGCACCAAGTGTTATTTTCTGTACTTGCGTCTGTGCTCAGTGACTGGATATGGGCCTCAAGAGCAGTTCTTCAGGCTCAATAGCATTCGCCGAAGAACTTGTGAAGAAAATGCCACCCCGGAAAAAAAGCACGAAGACACAACGCACCAGCTTGGCGGACTATGCACTGGGCGCGGAAACCTGTCCCTGCGGATTATACGCCAGATGCAAACTATCTAAAAAAAAAAAAACATTTTTTGGCTCAAATTGGCTTTTGCGGACTATACGCCTGGACACTGCCTGTTATTATGCATTGTGTATTCACTACTGTTTGTTGCGGCTTGAGACTGCCTTCGTGTAGTGATGCAGAGGGGTCAACTGTGATCCTTGAAATAAACATATTTAAGCACATCTAGACGCGACGTTCCATGAAGCCAGATGGTCAGAGAAAAGGTGTGCCATTACCTGATTTGCCAACAGCACACCAGTGGTCACAATCAAAACTCACCGAGTCAATGGGCAGTTTTCCACCGCAATATTGATCGCCGTGTAATCAACCATTTGGACCATTAAAAACACGAGCACACCCATTCTGGATCTGCAATGCTTATGCTGTAGACATGCATCATCACATGAGCATGTTTCTTATCAATCTTAAACGTAAAACGCTAGTTAGGCAACGAAATTCCCATATCATCACATTTTTAGAAAACTGAATGGTCCCACCTGTTACACTTTTAGCTTTGGAAGTAAACCAGTTCACGATACCACCAGTGGCATACATCGTGCCAAGCATTAGTGCCGCGTGTGGCAGCAAAATGGCTTAACTAGGGATGCAAACCTTATCGATCACGTTGATTAAAGCACCTAGATACGGGAGAAATTATCGATCAATAAAAGAAGGTCACTCGAAAGGGAAGTTTTCTCGCCGAACGAACATTACTTTTTATTGGGCGTTCCGCAATATAAGGCCGAAGTCATTCACTCCGTGATCGGTACAGAAGCATTTGCTTAGTAGTCGGTCGTGCGTGATAAAAACAACAACAAAAACAAAGGTGGATTAGAAACGCGATAGATTCGCCTTTGCACGGAGTACTTAAACTTAACATCGCGTCAACATAGAGCGCCTATGGTCCACGATGCTAGCAGGTATCTTAAAATTTACCCTTGTAGTCGTCACACCCGTGCACCAATCGAAAGCGTTGCTGCAAGCCCCTCCGCCGTCAACTTTGAGTCGCTGTTGAGTCTGAAGAACTGCTCTATGAGGTCCATATCAAACCACTGAGCACATACACAAGCACAGGAAATATTACTCGGTTCCAAGTACAAACGAAGAATCCGGGGCGGACAGCCCTGAATGCCAAACGATCTGCGTCGGGCGACGGTGACTGACTGCGTACGTAGTACACAGGTTGCGCTCCTTCGACGTCTGCATCGCTTCGGCGGGTGGTCGTAGCTAGTCGTAGTAGATCGTGTCAGCTCTGTTGCTCGTACCGGAACACTAGAGCCACGTAATATTCTTGCTGCCGAAGTTTATAAGCCCACGTTCGCGGCCAACGCATATACATAGAGCCAACGCCCAGCGAACCTATCCCCCTCTTTCTCTTTCGGCGACCGGCCGCCAGGGCGGTGACACCATCGCTGAAACTCCTCAATCTGCCTTAGGGCGGCTGACCAATTCTACGTGCGCGAGCTCTCGCTGGAAGCGCAATCGTATTTATATAGTGCTCCTCCGTGTGTACTGTAGTGAATATTTCAGGCCCAAGATATCAATAGTTTATTGTTATCAACCAGGAAAACGCAATATCTGTAAACACCCCCGTCAAAGAAAGAAAACGAGAGCGCGCCGCTCGCTTTGACCAATAGACCGATCTCACCAACTGCCTGGAGCGTGCCTGACGCAGCCATAGTTGTACTTCACAGGAGGCAGCGGTAGTGCACGAGACGGCTCGTGATCGACACGCGCAAAGTGGCGTTTACCCTCGTGCGGAAAGACCACCATTGCGACAGAGAAGGCGTTGCGAAACTGGCGTTGAGGTCGGTCTATTATCCCAAGCCCGGTTCACACATCTGCGTCTCGAGCGACAGAAACGACAAAAACAACACGAACGACATGACACCGGGAAGATCATGTTCTTATTACGGAGCGTGACAGATAATGCAATGAGCAGCTTTATCAATCAATCATGTGTCATGGTTGTCCCGGTGTCATGTCGTTCGTGTCGTTTCTGTCGTTCCTGTAGCTCGGAACGCAGATGTGTGAACCGGCCTCTACGAGCCTACTCTGATGGTACGCTTGAACGTCACGGAAAATCGGTCTTTTCGCCTTTTCGAGGTGTCGCCACGGATAGGAATACTAGCAGGGTATTAAGGGATTTGTTGGGCACACAAGCGTCAGTACAGGTCATGACTTTGTCAACATTGCCTGGATCCTATTCCAACTGTAAAATAACATATCGAATATGTCTTCCCGGGCACAATGTCCGCCCCTATCAAAATCGAACTTGGTGGTGTTTTTAAATACAATATTTAGCATTGTTTCGCGCATTTAGTTCCCGAAAATCAGCAGCACATTCGGGAAGTTGAAAATGACTGGTATTTTTTTTTCGTAACTCGGGGAAATGATGACAAACGGTTTCTCTAGTCATTTAGTTGCACATTCACAAGAGATATTATGATTTATGTTGCATAATTATCAAACCCGCGGCCTTTCTGTAACCATCGGTTCGAGACAGATTCTCTGTCGCTCGGTTAACAACTGTTCATTCAACGCAGTAGCGCACTTCAACGACCCGCTGATCAATCTTGCCCTTTGCTACACCATTGCAAAAATTCATTACGGGCTCCAGTCATAGCGATATGTGTCATATGCCTTCCAACGATAAGAAGTGTTTCAGAATTGAATTGTAAAAAGTTGGTTATCAGATATATTATTTTTGTTTTACAAGAAATTCTTGCCTCACTCTGAGTACCCATGCATTCGGCCATAATAACGTAAAAAAGAAACAAGAATAAACAACGGCCAAGGGGAGCCCAGCGTCATGCACGAAGCCCGAGAAGCCCGGGCAATGCGCGCCTCGGAGTCGCGTCCAGCCGGCGCGCCGGCAACCCGGCCGTGGCCGTGGGGCAGGCGCCGCGACGTTGCGGCCACCGCGCGCCTCCGTCATCGAAGGCAAACGGCACACGGCGAATTCTACGAATCCCGATGAGCCAGTAGATTTATTGGAGTGGAACACGTGACAGCGTCTCACAGGCGTTCATTCTAGACGCTCTAATTCGCCCACTGAGTCGTAGCTTCCACAGTTTGCTAAGTGTGCCCATAGGCAACCCGCAATGCAGCTTGGCATTACACGTTGCGCCATCTAGCGAATGAAAAATAAAACAAATTGGGTAGTCCAGAACGGCCCGGGTCGCGAGGACTGCGGCAACTGCGGGCTGGCGCATTTAGAAACCACGTGTGAACGTGGCAGTTTGGATCGGCGTGAGCCTTTTTGGAACTGTTTTTTTTTTTTTTTTTTCATTAAAATAAGTCTTAACTTTACGTCCCTATGACCTTTCCGGGTTCCTGTGACATCTCCCCTAAGCCTAGAGTTTCCCCCAAAAATAAACGCCGCTACTGCTGCGTGAAAGACTGCCACAGTCGCGAAGGTTACCCAAGCGTCAGACTTTACCGCTTCCCTTTAGCGTCACGGCGACAAAGTGGATTACTGGAGTGCGATGCATCAAGTAAGTGAATTTTACATTAATTGTTGAATTGAACGAAAATAGATGTGCGGGCTTGGAAAGTGGTCTAACAGACTCCTTTTGCAAAATAACGTATTTATACAAGTTGTTTTACGAGTCTCTGAGACCGCCATTTAGAGAAATACAGTAGAAAAAATCGGGCCGATTGTTGCTTCGCTTTGACATCGAGAATCAGGCGATCAGGTCTTCAAGCGAGATGCCCTTCGACCTGTTCCGGCACTCGTAGTTGTAGGCGTGCATTTGGTTGCGACCGCGCGCGCCGTTCAGCACGCGCGGTCGCAACCAAAACCTTTTAAGCATGCAAGTTTTCAAATAGTGGATTTTCGTAGAACAAATTTTTGTTTGTTTCGGCTACCAAATTTAATGCTGAGTCTGGTAACAAATGTGATTGCGTGAAGAAAACAGGATGCACATTTTTTTTTTCTAGGAAAAGCTTGTGCGAAGCGTAATTATCCTTCTCACACGCACACTTGCTTGCCTGTCGCCTTTTTACACCAGGCTTGTGCACTGTTCTCTAGCACGCAGAGTTTAGTTCTAATTGCCCACATTTTATTCTAGTGTCGGGGGGGGGGGGGGGCGTCGGGAGAAGAGGACGGTCGAGCGAGGCGCGAGCGGGGGCCAGCCGGCGAGGAAAGAGGAAGAGCCTGCTGCACGAGGCTGGAGCCGGGCAGGAACGATAGAGCCGTTCTGGCTGGTCCGGCTCATGTCGGTCCCCGGAGCATTCCACCAACGAACTTCGGATCAGGACCGGCGGAAACGGCGAGCCTGGCCTAGTCGGTCTCGGCCATGACGGTCCTGGAGTGGTTCCGCAGCGAAACTCTGGCTGTGATAGCCCGAAACAGCTATAGCGTACGCAGTGCGTGGGAAGGACGATCTGCAGGCGTGAGCACGGACTGCGACTGCGAGCTATGAACGACAGGTGACAACTAGGGTCGGCGGGTCCGGACTGCCGGCTCTCGAAGACGGGCAACCGGGAAGTACAGTAAACCCATTCGCTGCCTTCTCGTTGTGTTGTGTCACTTCCTGGGAGACGAGCGAAGCACAGACCGATCGGGCGGCGATTATTATAGAGCGACCTCGCAAGTGAACGAAGACAGTTCAAACTAGTGTCCAAATGACAACTCCAGATTATACTTTAACGCTTCGACCTATCAAGGCTCTCGATGGTCTTAAGAAACCGCATAAAATGAACAGGGACATGGCGCGCACGTGCACACGGGAACTGCTGAAATCGGGGTCGCCGCCGCTCTCCACGGGCAGACTGGCGGACCCATTAACACAAACACCTCCGCTTGTGGCGTTGAATGCAGCACTCTCGTGGCGCCGCCTGGCCATTGCCGGCTGGCTATCATGCACTTGCGCCATCTTGCCCCAAACGACACTTAAAAGCATGATATCGCACAATTTGAAAGACCTCACTCGAAGCTTCGATCGATCATGACACCGCCTTTGTTGCACTTCCTGAGTGATGACTCATTTGCGAAAGGTACGTTAAGGTGCGCGGAAAAATAAAATTCCGGGGGCTGATGAGGATCATGCGAGTCATTTAATTTTATTGCAGCCGTGCGAACGTTATAGTTGACGCAATCATAAAATTCTGCGCTCACTGACACCAACTTGACAACAGGAGCCGAAATCCACATGAGACTTTCTATGCCACAGAGAGAGGAGCGCTAACCGTTTGGAGCGCTTCACAACTCCGACGTTACCGCGCTGCCTCGAGGCGCCATCAGTCCGTTGGCGTCTCGCCGTCTGCCGGCAAGAGAAGAGCGAACGCCGAGGAGAGACGAAAGTGACGAAAACGACCCCCCCCCCCCCCCCCCCCACCCCATGCCCCCTCTGCCCTCTACAGCTGGTTGAGAGATTGCGGTGGGCGCTGGCAAGGAGGAGCCTGCAAGAACAAGCACCTCCCCGCCTCCTCCGCCCTCCACAGGAACCGGCGCGCTTACATGGCGAAGGAGCAGGCGAGCGACACCCAAACCAACCCTGAAGGCCTGAACCCCACGCAGTAGCTGCGAAGCGAGAGTCTCCTCGCCCACTAAGACGGCCCGGGAGCTCACGTGACCAACCCAGCTAAGATAATACCAGCGCACACCGCGACTCATCATGGCCATGGTCCTCAGGCTCACGTCATCGCGCAGACTAATGCGATCACCGGACTCATATCCACCATAAAACTCACGTCTTGATTCAGGCTCATGCTCATGGGCCTCGAAACTCACAATCACACTCGAGAGATCTCAAAACTCACTCATGAGTACTTCACTTAGCGCTCAAGCTCACACTCACACACAAGAGTTTTAAGAACTCACAGTCACACTCACGATCAAACTCACGCTCATGAGGTCGCAGGGCTCACACTCGCACTCACACTCATTAGTTCCCAGAACTCGCGATCACACTCACGGTCCTACTCACGCTCGTCTGTTCTCAGGACTCACACTCACACTCGCACTCATGAGTTCACGTAACTCACGATCACACTCACACTCACACTCACAATTTTTCGAGACTCGCGGCCTCACTCACGATCACCTCAAATCTGACGGTGAGCGTGAGTGATCGTGAGTGATCGCACTCATGAGTGAGAATGCCGAGGTATGAGTATAAGGGAACATCAGCGCAACCAAAATGTAAATATAACTATTGTCATTACGCGGACGATTGTAAATCGCTGAACCGGCGCTTCCGGCTTTCCCGAAACAGGCTGGCTGCTACCGCTGAAACTGGCGTGCCCCCGATCTGTACATTCAGTATTAAACGGGCTCTGGAGAGCCATTTGATTAAACCGGCACAGCTTGCCGGTCACCGGTAACCCGTCTGTGGAGCATGGTCACCGGTTTGAGCAAACGTGCGACAACTTTGCCCAAACGAGTGACCCATTTGCCCAGACAACTGACCCGTTTGCCAAAGAAGTGACCTGTTTGCCCAAATAGGTGACCGTTATGACTCATACGGGGGACCCCTTTGAGGCATACGGGCGACCCCTTTGACAAACTGGTGGCCGGTATGGCTAAACTGTTAACGCTATAAACCCGTTTAGTCTCATAAAAGCGCCACCTGTTTTATTTTTTTTCTTTTTTTTTCAGTAGGGTTGACTATCACCGGGACTCTTCAGTTGGTTCAGGACGTTGTTGACTAAACGTCAGAGCACTGTTAGGATTTCAGGCAGCTATGTGGATACTTTTAAACCAACATCTGGGGTCCCTCAAGGATCAAACTTGGGGCCTCCTCTATTTCTCGTCTTCGTAAATGACCTAGAGTTGTGCCTACGCAATTCACACTTATTAATGTATGCTGACGACATCAAGATGTTTATGAATGTACGGTCAGTCTACGACTGCACTCTTATACAAGCCGATATACTACGTGCATACAAGTGGCGTTCTGAATTTTTTTTTTGCATTAAATCCAAGCAAAACGAAAATTCTGTCGGTGTCTTGAAAACGCGATATATTATCTTCCACTTACGTACTCCAGTCACACGGGTCACTGTGGTTCGTGACTTTAAAATCTTTTTTGATGAACCCTTTTCTTTTTCTTATGATGTCACACAGATTGTTTCCTCTTTCATGCGAATGCTGGGCTTGTTATCTCGCTTATGTGGTGACTTTGGGAATCCTTTATGGATATGAAACTCGCTGACGGCCTCTGATGCGTAACGAATTGAGTCCGTACAGAAACGGTTTTTTCGGTTTGTGTCGGACAGGCATTTTAATAGAAGGTGTTATTATGATTACCAATATATTTTTACCACTGTTAGCTTACAAAATATATTGACACGTAGACTATGGCGTGATCTCATATTTTTACACAAGAGTAATCTACGGTCAATATAATGCTGACATTTTAAGCTCTACATTTTCACGCGCCGACTCGCGTCTATAGAAAGCACTCTGTAATTCTACTCATCCTCGAAGGACACACTGTCACCGTTATTTCGCATGCAAATTTAAGTAAATGACTTAGAGTCACCATTTTTCGCTATTTTTTGCGACCTTGCTTTCTTCAAGCCTCATCTTGACATACTGCTCTGCCATGGATAGGAGAATGCCTCATTGAGTTTTTTTCTTTCTTTCCGCGCATGTGCCACCACATCAAAACCTCACGGTTGTTCTGGGGCACCATATAAAGAAAAAAAGGACTATTAAAATAACAATTATTATTATAATGTACGTACCCCACGGTGCGGCGTTATCCAAACGGGATTTGTGAAAGGTCTCAAATAACACAGCATATGCAATATACGGTGTCGACGATAGTCACCTCACGACTATCGGATGGAGTCCGGCTTCTCTTGGGGCACGTTTTAAATACTGCAGATTTCTTACACAGCACCAAAACAAATTAATGAAAGTGTCTATTTCGTCCTCATACACCGGACCCTATGAGCTATATTTCGCGAAGACCGGGAGCATAGCCGGGAAAACTTTTCGGAGAATATCACAACGTAGATAATCCTCGAAGAACGTCGAACGCCTCGCGTCGCGGGCTGCTTGACGTTCGCTTTCTTCGTTCGTTTCCTGCAGAGGCCGAGCAGGTTAAGAGCCCTCGTTTTCGTGGTTCTCGTAGTGAAAAATAGCACGGAAAATGTAAGCATGTTGAACACGCAAACAAACTAACAAACTTTCATGAAAAGCCGGCGAACTCTGAATGCGCATGGAGGTGGGGAGTCGCGCTCACCGAGTTTCCACAGCTCAGACAGGTGGCAGAAATTTCTGGCTCATAGGAGCCGCTCGAGTCTCAAAATGGCATTGGCCAGAGAGCTTATTTTGCAAAGGTCTATAGGCCACTGGGTAAAACGTTTCAAACATAAGTTGCGTTAGTATAGATAGCCTGCGTCAGTGAACGTTTTCGTTTATGCTTCACTCCGAAAAGAATGAGGACACAGATGGTTACAAAATTACTTTATGAGATATTCTCGGAAGCAGGCGTAAACATAGCAGGTCAAACGGCTTCAAAATAATATAGGTGGAAAGGAGGCAAAATGAGGCTATACAAGTGTACGACGACCCCCGCGGCGTCTCATAAAGCGTCAACTGTGGAAGACCACTCCGCATACACGCATCAAAAAAGAGCCGTTTCCCTCACTTAAAACACTTGTTTTCCGGGAGCGTAATCGCTTCAGCTGGAGCATTGCATAGGTTTGACAACAACGTGTCCTTCAATTGGAATGTTTTGTTGAAGCTGTTTGAGCTGGGACGAAAGGAACCAGCTCGGACAGCGTTTGGACTCGAACTGATATTTTAAATTCGCACCCTGCAGAGGCATCTTCACCTCGTCGTCATCGTCTGTGCGACATGAGCAGGCCGTGAGTGTCGTTACAACGCTTATTCCTGTAGAGCCGGAGGCCCCGGGAGGGCCCATGTGATGCGCTTTGGGCTGGCTGTGCGCAGCAAAGGTGGAGACGGGGCGGCAGGGGGTTGGGCAGCAGCAGCTGAGGTAGAGATGCTGGCTAGATATGTCGGCTTTACGCGGTCGGCTGTGACCACGTCACGACGGCCGTTGATGTCGAGTGTGAATGTCTTTGCTTTTCAATAAAGCAATTGGAACGGTCCGTCGTAGGCCGGTACCAGAGGTCGACGGACCTGGTCGCGTCGCAAGAAAACGTGCTAGCACGTCTCAAGGTCTTGGCTAACGAAGGCGTGTCGGTGGCTCCATTGAGCTTGTAAAACGGAATGGGGAAGACTAAACGTTTGTCGAAGGTCGTCGACGCAGCCACTGTGGTCTTCTCTTGACTCAGATGAAGGTGGAGAGAAGAACTGGCCAGGTAGTCGCCGTGGCGTGCCGTAGACCAACTCGGCTACAGAACAGCCAAGATCTGCCTTGAGCGCCGAGCGAAGACCCACCAGAACGAGAGGAAGGTGGTCAGCTCAACGTTTTCGCGGCTAGTATGTGGCAAGAGCTGCCTTAAATTGGTGGTGCAGCGGTTCTACCATGCCGTTAGCCGACGGATGATAAGAGGTGGTGTGAATGTGTCTGATGCCCAGGACGTTGGTGAAGGCGGCGAACACAGCGGACTGAAATCGCCATTCCCTGTCAGTAGTGACCACAGCAGGGCAGCGGAAACAGGACACCCAGCCGTCGACGAAGGCTGCAGCGACTGTTTTTGCTGTGATGTCGGGGACAGGAAATGCCTCGGGCCATCTCGTGAATCTGTTCACGCACCTCAACAAATTGCGGGCTCCCTGTGATAATGGAAAGGTCCCACTAAGTCGATGTGGATGTGTGCAAATCTGGAGTCCGGTGGAAGAAAGGGTGAGAGGGGGGTAATTGTGTGTCGTGTGATTTCGACGTGTTGGCATTAAACGCACGTTCGTGCCCAGCGACGTACTTCCGCGTTGATATTCCCCCACAAGAAACGCGCAGTTATAAGTTTCTGTGAAGCCCGGACTCCGGGTGGCTCTTGTTGTGTAGATGGTGAAAATGAGTGAGACGAAACGCTGATGGTATGAACAGGCGGGACACACCAGTTCATGTTTCGCAGGCTACCGTTACCGGGGAAGCGGGGAGGGGAACGCCTGCAAACTTCAGCGATCCGGGAGAGGCGCGCAAGTGCTGGAGCTCAGGATCGTTTCCTTGAGTGGTTACCAGCTCTTCAGTCTAGTGGATGTGCCGAAGAAAGAGCACCGGCGCGGGAGAGTGCGTCTGCAGCAGTGTTTTCATTGCCGCTGACATGGCGGAGATCGACGGTGAACTCTGATATGAAGCACAGATGCCGGATCTCACGCGGTGTGTGGTAGCTGTGGTTTCGTTGGAATACGAACGTCAAGGGCTCGTGGTCTGTAAGAACGTGGAAGTTCCGGCCCTCGAGGAAGTGGCGAAAGTGCTTGATTGACAAGTACACTGCCAGAAGTACGCCTGGAAAAGTGCTATACTTTTCTTCTGGGTTCTTCAGTTTACGCGAGAAAAATCCGAAAGACTGCCAGTCATTGACGTACTGTTGAAGGACCGCACTGACAGCTACGCATGACGTGTCGGTTACGAGTCGTAGTTCTTCGTCTGGAACGGGGTGAATAAGCATTGCAGCGACAGCGAGCGCCTTTTTCGTTGAAGAGAAAGCAGAGGCTGCATTTTCGTTCCACTCAAGCGGCGCAGAGGGCTCTTTCTTGGTGGCGAGCAGGTCGGTCAACGGCTTGAACACTTGAGCGCAACTCGGTTGGAAGCGACGATGGAAATTTAGGAGGACTAGGAATTCACCCAGTTTTTTGAGAGATGTTGGCTGCGGAAAGTCTCGAATGGCCGGAAGTTTTGCATCTAAGGGCTTGATTTCTTGCGGTGTCACTAGATGCCCCAGAATTTCGATGGTCGGCACGCCGAAGGTGCATTTGTTTGGGTTGATGACTAACCCGTTGTCATCAAGGCGGGTGAAAAGAGGGCGCAGATGTTCTTCGTGCTTGGACTGTGACGTGCTGGCGGCCAAAATATCGTCAAGGTAAGCGAAGACGAAGTCTAGACCTCGAGTAACCTCGTTGATGGTACGTTGAAATGTCTGTGCGGCATTCCGGAAACCGAACGGCGTCTTCACATACTCAAAGAGGCCAAATGGTGTGGTGATGGCGGTCTTTGGTACGTCGGCAGGCTCAACCGGAATCTTGTGGTATGCCTTAACCAAGTCGATTTTGGAAAATATCTGGCAGGCAGCCAGATTCGTTGTGAACTCCTGTATGTGGGGAAGCGGGTAGCGGTCAGGCTGGGTGTTGGTATTGAGGGCGCGGTAATCGCCACATGGTCTCCAGTCGCCTGGGTCTCTCTTGAGGACCATGTGCAGTGGGGAGGCCCAGTTGCTCGATGATGGACGAGCAATGCCAAGTTCAAGCATATGCTCAAACTCACGACGAGCAATGACCAGGCATTTTCCAAACAGGCGTCGAGGAGGAGCGAAAGCAGGGGGCAGAGGTGACAATGTGGTGAGTGATGGTACGCTTCACCGGTGGCTGTCTAGTTTGTGGTCTCGTGATCTTTAAGAAATTCGCGAGAATTTTCTCATAGGCCGATGATGGTAAAAATTCTTGAAGTCCTGCTGCCATAGTCGTGGAGAGCACGCCGTTCACGGAAAGGCGTGTCGTCTGGTCGACGAGGCGACGTGAGTAGATGTCGACGGCCAGCTTGTAGAAACTGAGGAAGTCCGCTCCCAGGGTGGCCTGCCTAATGTCGGCAACGATGAAGAGCCATCGGAATGTGCGGCGCAGTCCAAGGTTTATCGTGAGGGACCGCTGACCATAGGTTGCGATGGGCGCGTTGTTGATCGCTTAGAGCGGAGAGGTCTTCTGTTTGCGTTTTCGGTCTAAAAAAGAGGCCGGTAGAACGCTGAATTCGGCTCCCGTGTCGACCAGCAAGCGATCGTCAGCTACCCTGTCTACGACGTAAAAGAGACGGCTTTCCAGTTGACGGGTGTCACTTGCTGCCGTCAGGTCACCTAGTTTCAAGCCCTAGGGCACGGTAGGGTGCACTTGCGGGCAGCGTTTCCGAAGGCACGATGGTACCAACACATACCCGAGGCAGTGTCGTCCTCTCCAGTGTTGAAGGAACCGTGCTCTAGGGAACGAGTGCGAGAGCCCGAGCGTCGGCGGGAGCGGAACCGTGGTTGGTGATGCCGCGACAAAGCTGCAAGTGTAGCAAGTTGCCGGCTTAGAGAACCGGTGCGGTCTTCAATATGAGAAAATCTTGAGTCTTCCGTTGTTGTTGGAGAAAGCGCAGTAACGGTGCTGATGCTAGGAGTTCGCAAGTAGTCGGCGAGACCGTCTGCAAGCTCAGCGACATGTCTTCCGCAGTCGCTAGAATCGGGAGCATGGTCGATGGAAGTCGTTGCAAAAACAACTCACGCAGGAGGTGGCTGTTAGGGTCCGGGTGCTGGGCTCCCAGAAGCTGACGCATGCGATGGAGAAGCTGGGAGGGGTATCTGTCACCAAGCCCTTGGTGTTAAGGAGTTTCTGAAGTCTGCTGCGCTCCGACTCGGTCTTGCGGTCAAGGATGGCGGCCTTCAGTTGGTCGAAGGTGTTGACCGGATCCGGAGCGGCGAGATTGTCGGTTAGCTCCTCGGCGACGTAGCTGGTAAGGAGGACACGGTGTGCAGGTATCGCGTCTCCTGACTGGTGAAATGCCGGAGACGGAACTGGGCCTCGTCTTGCATCAGCCATACAGTCGGATTTCTCGGCGAAAATGGTGGTAGCCGAAAATTCTGGACCGCTGCCAAAGTTGACTGGAGGGGGGTCGCCATCAGGAGCATTGGACGCGCCGGAATGAGCCATGGAGCAGGAGACCTTGAAGGAGCGAGTTTGATTTTGGGTCACTAAATCTGTTGGAGCTGGGACGAAAAGAACCAGCTCGGACAGCGTTTGGATTTGAACTGATATTTTAACCTCGCGCACTGCAGAGGCATCTTCACCTCGTCGTCAACGTCTGTACATGACCAGGCCATGAGTGTCGCTACAAGGCTATCAACAAAAAAGACAACTGAGCTTGAACCTGCCTTCGTGTTTACTCGAGCAGCTCCAAAGAGAATGAATAAGCCAAATTTTAGTTAGCACACTTGAGACGGGTAACATATTTTTTCTTCATCTCAGTTAGTTTATAAAATATTTATTTTTCTCTCCTTCTGTTCGTATTTCTCTGGTGTAAAAAAACATCGGACTTTCTTCACAGTATGGAGACGGCTTCCTTGAAAAATAATAGGGAGGAGGAAACGGCGACTGGCTAGGTGTAAAAACGACAGCATGGACATATCTTACTAAGGCAAAGGAAGGGGCGGGGGGGGGGGGGGGGGGGAGGCGTAGATACAGCCCAGACGGAATACTCGGAGAGATATCGCACGACCACCGACATCAGCAGATTATCCACACGAGAGAAAAGTGAGCCGAACCAAATCAGCACAGAGATGGCCAATCATTGGCCAGTGGCTAGCAATAGTCCTTTGGCCAGTGGCCAAACACTGGCCAGAGATTGGCCGATGATTGGCGTTCTCTGGCCAGGGGCCAATGGCCACTGGCCACCAGCCATCGGCCAAACGTTGGCCGATGAATAGCCACTCTTTGGCCACTGGCCAAAAGACCATCGCAAGCCATTGGCCAATGGCTGGAAGTGGTCTCAGCGGAGCGAAGTCACATGCGTTATGGCCCCAGTGATGGCGGTATTGCGTTTTACAGGTACTGCCAATACCGACAACGCGTAGTGCAATTGCGATACGCATTGCCGATATGACTTTTTTTTTTGTTTTTTTTGTTAACGTGCAGAAGTAGCTGTTACGCATTTGAAATCAATGACGAATAACGTACTTGGGTGTTTTCATTTGAAATTGAACACGCACGTCGGGGTGCGCACTTTGATTTGATTCAGAAAATATAATATATATTATAGCCACATTTATTTAATAATTAAAACCACTTGAAAAAATTAATTTTTTTTTTGTCTACAAGCTTTCTGAAGTGAAGCGAGGAGAAATGTTATGTTTAGGCTGGTTTATATTTGTACATCGTTGTGTTTGTTGTTATAAGTGTTTAAAAATAAATACACTCACAATAATTTTTTTTTGTAAGTGTATTACGCATGGCCTATTTTTTGCCATGAAACTATACCGCTTTCACTCATCATGCTAGGAAATGAAATGTAAGATATATCGTAGTTTTAAAGTTTTGGTGACATTATTGTAGCCTTGGATTCTATATTTCATTGCACATGTTGCTTATCAAATACTATACGCCAGTAGGCCTATACATTCGCTATGAACTGGTATCACGTTAGTTTAATTTGTTGTCACGAAAGAATTTATATACATTCTTTAATTTCATCAAAAAGTAAATTTAGCTCAAATTTGAGCCTGCATTATTAAACAAGTAAAGCTTTTTTCTTTCTTTAGTTTTTTTTTCTTCATATTATTCCCAATTATGGTAACTTTCTGTGCGCGCAATCAAAGTTTTCCTTTTATTTTGTTTTCTTTTTCATAGAAGCGCCCAGACATAGATACATGCACACGAATCGGCAAAACGGTAGTTCCGCAAGGTCGCTTTACCGCAAGATTTTTTTAGATTTAAAATGCTAAGAGCAGGGGATCCAAGTGCGTCTGGCAGGTGAAGAGGCGACGGAAAGTGTGTGTGGAGAGGGGAGAGGGGGAGAGCAGTGTAGACGGTCCACTATTTCGAGAATATGTCTGTCCCTAAACCGGTGATTTTCCAACGCCATTGGTAAAGCAATTCTTCTTTTCTTTTTTTTTTCTTTTTTTGGAGAGGGGGGGGGGGGGACGAGGCGGCGGCATTTTAGTTAGCACACTTGAGACGGGTGGCATATTTTTTCTTCATCTCAGTTAGTTTATAAAATATTTGTTTTTCTCTCCTTCTGTTCGTATTTCTCTGGTGTAAAAAAACATCGGACGAGACCTGGAACTGGCAGTCGTTGTGTTGCAGCTGTCATTCCAATTCTCTGCTGGAGCTTTTTACATCCGAGCTTGTTGGCATCCAGTTTTATTAATGTCTGTGGTTTATAGATTTGATCTAGTTTCCTTAAATTGTAGATGTGAACACGCTTTCGCTTTGTGGAACAGCAACTCGGCGTGGATCTGCTGAGATCAACCCTGCCCCTCACAGGGCTGGTGGGATGGGTTGTACTAACGTGCTTTCTAAAAAATTGCTTCCCAGGTGTGACTGAAAACGCGGCCAGTAAGTTGACTTTACGTTTGTACTGAAGTATATTTTCCAAGCATGTCATATGCTCAGAGATGATAAGAAATAATTTCTGGCGGCGGACTAAACACGACTCTGCTAAGATTCCCGGCGTTTGACATAACATTATAACGCTATAAAGTGAAAAGAAAATAAGACAAACTAAAAGTCCCACTCGGTTAAAATTTTTTTTAATAAATTAGCTACTGCCTATTGGACAAAACCAAACCGCTGATACTTGCCACCTTATTACTCCTGTTGGTTATCGGGTCAGGTGGACATGAAAAAAAAGGTAACAAAGGAAAAGACTGGACAAAGACACCGCTGACAAACAACTGACTTACTTTATCCTCTTCCCAGGCTAGACCCTTTCTTTTTCGTCGTACGACTTATTAAACGCGTTTAAAAAGTCTTTTTCTTTTGGACTACCACTCAACGAAGAATCGCCAACCGCAAATACTATCGTTCTTTTTCCTGAACCGTAATGCTCACGTAATCTTCTCCTGTTTCTTCAATGGCCAAGGCCCCCAGCACTTCATGCGCGAAGGAGTTCTTGTTCCTCTGAAGGACGGTTTCGCTGGTGAGCTCTGCATCACACCACAAGCCCGGCAATGAGCTGACAAATGTCCCGGTGATGTACTTTTCATTTATTGCTCCAGCTTCGTACGTGGTGATTTATGGATCAATGTGCGTCAGCGTCAATATTTTGTCAAGTCGTTGCTCAGTCAGGATCGATAACAAATTAAGATACTCACGTCTTTAAGCGTTACAGGAATTCCCGATTAATTTGTGAAGCTTAAAATTACTATTGAAATTGACACAACTCCAAACTTATTTTGGTGCGTGAAAATTGTGACGTCTTTACCGTAGAGGGAAGGTTAGCGTCTAGGTATTGGACATAGCTGCTGAGTACTGCGTCCGTACCCTCTTTATCCTTTAAATTCATATTCCACGCGAGAAACATGCCGTGAAAGCAATTAAGCATTCCATGAACAAAGTCGTAATAATTATATACACGATAAGGTCAATTTGGGGAGGCCTCACTGATATTAGTGAGACCTAAAACGGAGATCGAAACATTTTAATATCTCAGTCTAAACAGAATGAAGATCAACTCGAAGCGAGTACTGTGAGTGTACGTTTGCTGTATCAAATTCTGTATTTTGTTTTGTACTCGCTGAAAGATGAAATCGCAAAGCAACAACTAAGCATCCTTAAACATTTCACAAAGCTTGCCTCAGCAGATCCGTGTTTAGGTGTTCTGTAAGGGGAAACTGTTCATTCTGATATATGTTCTTTTAAAACGAAGCTGTTATGCGCTACGTTCTGGAAAAATGCGTTCATCTATGTTAACAAAAAACTCCGTTTAAAAGTCGCTCCTTCATTCTGATTGGTCGTGGCAAGTATAAGTAAAAAGAGCTGGCAACCCGCGTGAGTCAGCCTTCTTTGGGATTTTTAGATAGTTAGGTTCTGATCCCTTGTTATCATCTACTGTCACCGACTTATCTCAGCTAAGAGTGTGTTGTGACGAGGCTGAGGACATAACAGGCCGATCTAACTTTTTTTTCTTTTGCATCCGACCTGCTGATGAAGAGACATTGGATCATTCGGAAAAAAACTGTCCTCGAGGTGTGCCTCGAAAAATTGGGTTTAGAACTTGCCCAGGAGTGACCATAGGGCAATGACCACCTGAGCCACTAAAATTAAAGAGAACTAAACAACGAATTCATGTACATGTCTTCATTGTGGTCATATGTTAATCGTATAGATGTGGTATAGTTGTCGTAAAGTTGTCGTAAAGATCACAGCTTCGCTCGTCCTCGATATTTATGTGAAGTAGATGGGCTCTACAGTTTTTATATCGTCCGTGGTATTGAGACTCTAACAATGTGGGAAATTCGGTCATTGTTGAATCATAACACAAATAAGTAAAAGTGTAAAAAAAAACAAAAAAACTGGAGCAGATATTTTAAAGAATGCCATCGGTAATACCCGGCATACCTTTTGACGATATTATCTGACTTTAAAACTCGTTACTATTCAGTCTTTTCATTCTTCGGGAGGCGAAAATCTTTACAAACCGAAGAACACAGACAAGAATGGGGGAAATATTTTATTGATAACATGTTTTTCCGTAAAGACATTTCCTAAAACACCTTTCAACTGAATGCGACCTCCAGTTTATCCTACGTTCTTTTTAAGTCTGACTGGTAGAACATTCTTTTATACTCCGGGAATCTTCATGATATCGTATTCAGTCCACCGCCAGGAATTCCTTCCTTAACGTCCCTGAGCATATGTGATGTTTGAAGACTACACTTGGGCGCAAACATGACCTCAACTTACTGGCAAAGTTATCAGCGAGGCCTGTGAAGCACTTCTTGGTAAAGTACGTTAGTGTAGCTCATGGCGGTAGCGCAGTGAAAGCGCAAGGTTGACCTCAGCAGATCCACGTCGAGGTGCATTTTCACCAAGCTAAAACATTTATTTTGATATATTTTAGAGCGCAGCCCTTAGAGCCCGTTTCCGGCTTGAGGGGCGTCCCCGTCGTCGCCGCCGTAACAGCGCGCGTTGCATTATGGGACGTTTTACATAAGGACGTCACACTTGACGTCACGCGTGAGATCACGGGGGCAAAAATTTCCCGCGAAACTTGGCGGGAAATTTTGTCGCTAATTTAACAGAGCATTTCCCATGATGACGTCACACGTGATGTCACGAGTGACGTCACGTCACGTCCCACATAAGTTTTCACGTCCCCTGAAGTGACGTTACACGTTGCATCCCGCGTCAATTTAGCGGGAAAATTTCCCCGCTTAATTTAGGGGGTACATTTCCGCGCTAAGTTTAGTGGGGAAATGTTACCGGTACATTTAGCGAGAAATTATCCCGCTATATATAGCCATAATATTTCCCTGGTAAAATTAGCGGGGACATTTTTGCTAAATTTGGCGGGAAATTTAGCGAACAATGTTCCGCTAAATGGGAGGGCAGCAGGAGAGAAGGATGGGACGGAGAGGAGGGGAAAGAGGAGCATAACCTTCACTGCGTACCCTCCCCTCCTCCCCCTCAAGAGCTGCGCTCTAAACAGAGAATTGTAAACGTCTGTTTTTTTAATGCCGTTCAGTGTAAGGAGACTTGATCAAATCTGTGAACAACAGCCATTGATAGAACTGGGCACAGACAACTTCGAATGTAAAAAGCTCGAGCAGATCTCGTATGTTCGTTTTTACCAGCAGAGAAATAAGAGTGATATGAGAGATGAACAAGTATTATATACACTGAGATGAAGGAAAAAAATGCAGCCCAACAAAAGTGTCCTAACAAAAGTGCCCCCATCCCCCTTCCCCCTCCCAAAAAACAATCATATGCGTTGCCAATGGCGTTGTAATATCGGATGCGTAGGGGCAGACATATTTTCCGAATGGGGGCACGTGCACACACTTCTCTCTCCTCCCCCTTTCCACCTCAACTTTGAGTCGCCCCTGGATCTACCAAACGCACACCAGTCCCCCTGCCCTTAGTTGTGCCGAAGTAACTTCGGTCGCACTTTTTCGACGTTCGTTCCGTAAACAATTTGGTCTCGAACCATGAAGTCCATTGGCACGACGAAATTTACGCTCTTGCCTGCGTCTGCATGTCTCTCAAGAAATGTACGGAAGGCTCACCCGGGGACTGTACTCCTTTCCCTAAAACGTAGAGCTCATGTCCTTCGTTGTGCTGAGCTACGCGGTATTCTTCAAACTTCAGATCTACAGGTGCATAGTTGATGTTGCTCTAAACTTCCGCGAACGGAAACGTCTTGAATATCTGGACTGTTCCTTCGCCTGGAATGCTTAGACGGAGAGCCGCTTTCAATGATTCGGTCGAGGATTGCCGGCAGGTTCCGACGCGGGTAGGTAAAGTTCAATTTGAATGAACATCCGCCAGTTCTCTTGCTTATTTCCCCTATCGTGCTGAGGGGACACGGCGGCTTTATGAAATCCATGTTGCTGATGTTGGTGCGGAACTCGATGTATTTCCAAGCATCGCCTGGTTTGGTCGTCCATTTCTGAAACCATGTGTGGGTTGTTGTAACCGAAAAGAAATGACAAGCCGTGTGCGGCTGAAAAGTGGGTCGCTGATTTTTTTTTAACGTAATTTATATACAAGTGGGAGAGAGGAAGTGAATGCTTTGACCACGAGAAACATAAAAGGAAACATTGCTGACGCGTGGGTCTGTGTAAAATACGAATCAGTCATAACGCTGACCCACCTTGCACGTGGACACTACGCACGAAAACAACGAGAACACAAAAGCTAACGGAAAAGGTGCCTTTGTTTTTAATTTTTTAGTCCTTTCGATTTTTTTTTATCGCGTAGTGAGACATTGGCTAAAGAGCGTAACCGACAGAGCAGCCAAGCCAAGCCTGTAACAATGGCCCGCCAGCGGGTCTTAACCTCTACCGGAAATGCTTCCTGTAACGTAAATATCGCTCAAAGGTTGTTTTGTCTTTTTTCTAGAAAAATGTTTTTGTAGTATACCTGCCTTTATTCTCACTTTAAAACTATTAAACTTAAAAAAAATTAGACGTTCACAACACCCTGTAACGCCGAATTAGAGCGCAGCTATTCTTGAGGAGGTGGGAAAGGTACTGAAGGGAGGAAATACCCCTCCTCTCTCCTCCTCGTCCTCCCTGCTGTTCCTCCTCCCTTCTCCCTCCTCTTCCTACTCCTCCTCGTCCTCCTCCTCCCCTCCTCCTCACCCGCTCTTCCGCTTCTCCTCTTCCCCCTACTCCTCCTTCCTCCCCCTACCCTCCCTGCTCCCCCTCCTCCACACCACCTCCTCCCTTCCTCCTCCCCTCGTCCTCCTCCTCCCCTCCTACTCCCTCCTCCACCTCCCCGCGCGTTGCATCGTGGGAAATGTCCTATAATGCAATTAAATGCAAAGGTGCAAGCGAGCTGGACAAGAATGATGAAAATAATCCCTGGAGAAGGGGAACAAGAGGGACAAAGGACAAACACAAATCTCCAAACACAGCTAGGTGACTGGTGCGCGACCGAAAAAATCTGCCTGGTCCGATATCATCGTCCTATAACGCACCGCACGCGACCCTCGTGACGTCACACGTTACGTCACGAGGGTCCCGCGCGGTGCATTATGGGACACTTCGCATAATGCACCGCGCGGATACGCCGATGGCGACGGCGACGGCGACGCCGCTCATGCCGGAAACGGGCGCCTAAGAGCTGCGCTGTAAAAGGAAATTCATTCCCCTTTAGTAACGGTTGCGACTGAGGAAACAAAGGCTTTTAGTCGAGAACGGAGAACGCCGTTTCCCTAGCATCTGGTCATAGAGCGAGAGCAAAATTTGGGCCAGCCGTCCAGGCCTTCCCTTTGAATAGCAGCCTGCGGAAGAAGTAATACACTTTGAAGAGGCGGGTCCTTTCATGAAAAACAGATCAGTTTTGGTGCCACTTGCTAGAGACGAAATGGAGGGACAACTTGCGCGGGTTCGCCGTAGCTCGGTTTGGGAAAGTACGGAGTTGAGACGGGTGTCCTCCCTTGCACTGTCACTGGAAAGCCTTGAGTAGCCTTGACCAGAGGCTAAGAAATGGAAAGTTAGAATTGAGTGTGCTTTACCGTATTTGTACTGTTTCGATATCCTCCATCGGGTACTGAGCGATACACTGTTTAATGGGTTTGTGCCTTATTTTCGGTCTACGGGGTCATGGGTCCGTCTTCGGGGAGTGTTTGAAGTCGTCATCCTGCACCCAGCGACCAGTGCGCAAAGGTGGTCGACCTTGGAGTGCTCGGAGCATAACTAAAATTATGAATTCCTGGATTCAAAACAGTGCAAAAGACGAAGGACCAGACGAAGAAGTAACACAGACACAGCGCTGCGCTGTTTCTTCTTCCTTCTGGTCCTTCGTCTTTTGCGACTTTTTTAATCCCGAAAGTGTGTCGCACCACCTAGCCCCAAGCTTCAACTTTAAGATTATCAAGTCAGCGCTGGCCATCTCTTGTGGGAACGCAGTTCGAGGTAGAGCGCAGCTCTTGAGGACGTGGAGGAGGGGAGGGTACTGAGGGGAGGGTATGCTACTCCTCTTCTTCTCCTCCTCCTCCCTCCTTATCCTCTACCCTCCTCATCCTCCCTTCCTCCTCCTTCTAACTCCCTCCTCCTTCTTCCTCCTCCTCTGCTCCTTCTCCTCCCCCCTACCCCTCCTCCTCCTCCCTGCGCGTTACATCATATGACGTCTCTTATAATGCAACGCGCGGGACACTCGTGACGTCACTTGTGACACCATGTGTGACGTCAAGAGTCCCGCGCCTTGTATTATGGGACATCTCCCGTAATGCACCGCGCGGTTACGCAGACGGCGACGGCGACGCTGCTCAGGCCGGAAGCGGGCACCTAAGAGGTGCGCTCTAAAACTGTTACGTAGAACGCGGGGTTTGTGTTCTTTGAGAAACCCTTTTCTCTTCTGACGTACAACTCTTCTTTGTGTGGCACAGCGAGCAGAGGCGTCAAGGTAGCCGCCTATAATGACTACTTCTCTGCGGTTGCGTCGATGAGGCCCCGCGTCGAAACGACTCGTGGCCGCACATTTGCTCCGGGCGCAGGTGCCAGGCACAAACGTCACGAGTCGACCTCTAAGTGGAGTTTTGAAAGCCATTATTTTTCATGCTTGTTCTCACAGGTGCTTATAGTTCATTTCAGTGCAAGGGGAAATGCAAATGCATGAAACCTTACCCCGTATGTGGGCACGTTCAGGCAGACCTGAACGTTCGATTCAGTAAGACCACTTCGCGCAAAGTTAAATTTGGAAAACATTCCGACCAACTAGAAAAACACGTGCGTTGATCTGAAAAACGTCTAATAAAAAAATAGAAAGGGGATGCGTGTAAGTAAAGCTCGAAATGTCGTTCAGGTTTTAAACGAGGATGGAAAATGCGAGCTGTCTCCTGCGAACTCTGTTCGTTCCACGGCTACATAGGCCCGGCTACAGCTTTCTGTTCCTCTCCCAATCATTTTTTGAGGAGTCAGAAAGAAAACGAGAAGTTGATCGGCCGTGATTTTTTTGTACGAAGGTAATTTTCCGAACGGTAGCCTCTCTCGCTGTGTCGTGCGTGAAGCGTCGCGTTCGATCCTTGTTTGCTCTGCGCACACAGAACCTCGCACACAGGTTGAGGCCGCGAGAGAGCCGGGAAAAGAGTATTTGGTACGCCGTCTTCCTCGGTCCTGCCCTAGCAGATCAAACACCGACCGGACGCCGTGATTACTTCAGCAACAAAATGCGAGCGCGCAGCAAGACAAGGCGAAGGTACACACGACGACGTTTCTTCCTCGCGTGGTCTCTGGGCCAGGACGGAGAAAAACGAAGAAGGGGAGCTCGTGTTTACTTTTAATTTGTGGCCGAGACGCACTCGAGTCGTACGGAGACACAGGGGTACGGTTTCGGGCAGGGAAGGTCCGCTGTTGATGGAGGAAATTAAAAGTAAACCCTATAAAGCTATATATGCTCCTGAGACGTATTACCCGCATTACTGGAGTCGTCTGTCTCTCAACATCCTTGTCTGCAGGTGATGATGATCAAAGGCGTGTATCAACTTAATTTCTATTTCGCACTCTTAAACCTTTAAGGTAAACTGCGCTACCGTACAGGTTGTACACTCAGCTGTTAAGCCATATTTTATTGAGTTGGCCAAAACATTTGATTGCATAAATGAATTTGCTTGCAGATTAACGCACTGACGGGCCCAATATTTCTCTGCAGCTACAAGAGGGGCGACATATTTTGAGAGCGCACGTCCCGCCTACTCATTGAGGTTTTCCCAATTGTTTAGTCCGCCAGATTGCCTTCTAGTTGATGATTTGGTATACGTGGGTCAGCGAATAAGGTGCGATACTTGAGGTCGTGACACTGACTACTAATGCGAAAGCATTAACTTTCCCATGGAGCGATACGACGTTATCAGCTTTTAAAGCCGCGCCTAACGGCACCTCGACTCCCCTGTCCCAATACAGGGAAGCCTGTCACCTGTACCAGTGATCAGGACAGGATTTATTCAATTCCACATGCTAGCCTCTTACGGATTCTCCGGTCTATCTTAGTGGAGTAGGGTGCCCCATCTCATTCCACACTCTAAGAAAAAAAGGAGCGCGACTTAGTCCCTCGGGGGACCAAGTGCGCTGCCACCACCATTAGTCCCCTAGGGGAGCAACTGTAACGGGAGAAACTGTTGCGCCCGGTTTCCGTTAGTCCCTCGCACTAGCACCGTTCGGACTAACTGTTACACCGTTTCAGTTGCACCTCGAGGACCAGCTGTTAGGCCCTTGCACTTGGTCCTTTGGGACCAACTGTTACACCGTTTCAATTGAACCTCGAAGACGAACTATTAGGCCCTTGCGCTTGGACCACTGGGAATAACTGTTACACCGTTTCAAGCGAACCCCGAGGACCAACTGTTAGGCCCTTACACTTGGACCTCTTGGGTCCAAACGTTGCGCCTTTGGATTTAGGCCCCTGGGACTAAAGGTTCATCCTTTACATTTGGTCCCGAGTCACAAATCTCGCAATCGAAATTTTGCACTTCGGGTTAAACGTAGCTTTATTGCCTCCTAGATACACATCGCACTCAAGGATGACTCAATTCGAAGTTCCTGAACGGTAGAATCCACGATAAAGCCAAATTCTGAAGAGTGCACTTGCGTCGACGATGGCTTGAACACTGGGACGTCTGTCCGAACCGGTCGTGGTCCAATCACCGTTTATTGGGGCACCGGCAGCTTCTTGTCTGTTTGGGGGGAATTTGGATTATTAGCAACAGGGGCAGCGTGAAATACCCGATCGCTCAACAAAAGTATGAGATATAACACACACATAATAAAATAAAAAATAGGCTACAAAAGTGCTACAATGGTTCATATCTAACATGCAATCTGTTGACAGCAGACCAGCGCAATATTATATTTTTAGTAGACCGTTCGCCTCGAATTACAGACCCAGCGTGTGCGTGCTCAAACTATGCTTCAAAGTGACGGAACGAGCTCTCGCCATCAACGCGAAAGTCTGTACAATGGAATAAATCTATCTATTAGGCCGGTTCTCACACGCAGCGAAGCGCTGAGGTAATGCTGCTCACGTGTCGTGAGCTGCTTTTCGCCTGCCATGAGCAACAGTTTTGACGGTGCGATACAAAGATGGTGAAAGATCCCATCAGCACGCGCTTAGCGCTAGGTCAGGGGGGCTATGTTGCGCTTTTTGCACTCCCAGGAGACTAGGGAGAAGGAAGTGGCGTCAACAACGCAGCAAATGCAGATTGGATGTTGATTTTGTTTTCTTCTGTCAACATCCAATCTACGTTTGCTCTAGTCGCTGACGTCACTTCCTTCTTCCAAATCTCCTGGGAGTGCAAAAACTAGAGTGCCTTCATACACACGCGCCTTTGCTTGAGTGGTGACATCTCAGCCATTTTTCCGCTCAATTGTTTTTCATGCCTTTTGAAGTGCGCGCAATCCGGTGTCACTCAGCTCGAGCGCGTAGCTTTGGCTAATGCATAGACGCCATTTTACCGCCCAAGTCATGCAGCGAGTGCGCGAGAGCGTCACGCGCTGGCACATTCAGTGCAACACTGGATGTCTTCACCCTGAGACAGACAGACATGCAGGCACCCTAGCAAAAACCGCAACATAGCACCCCAGCGCTATGCTTGTAGCTCTCTGCTGCATGTGTGAACAGGCCTTTATGGTAAAGCGATCCTGCCAGGGTCTGCAAAACACACACACACAAAAAGATAAGCCATCGGTAGAACTGGTGTTTTGCTCGATACTATTGAATGTCAGGTCTCTCTGCTGCATAACAGAATAGGCAACCATGGTGCCAAAAAGAATAGAGCATGGAGCGCACTTTAGGAGCTAGGGAACGCGCTGAAAATCAAACACTTTCTGAAGCCGCAGTTAACGAATATACCATAAACAGAACTACTTCGACATACCTTAATCGAGTTCCCCTATCTTGTGACTTCATAACAGATCAAGTGCAGTGTTGCAGCACCGCGAATCCAAACCGGATCCCGCAATGGTGGGAGACGACTTCACCAACTTTACCAACGCGCCCACGTCGAACTCAGCTTCTAAATTCTGACGAAGCCTGTACTAAAAACAGATTCCTTTCAAACAAAGACCCCTTCCCATTTTTCCGACGGTCTCTCTCTGCCTTACCCCCCGCGTGACGGAGGACGCAGGAATGCGGGCTAGAGAGTTGGTGGGCAGGAGAAGGGCGCGCACCCGGAAATCTCTTTTTCCCCCTCCCACTACACACGACACACGGACAAACCAATACCACAAGGACGAGAGAAGGTCGAAGGTCGCCATTTTCAACACGCCGGTCAGGTGACATACAAGCAAACACGTTTTTTTTCTTTCTCTCTATCTCTCTTTTCAGTTTACTCGGGGGCCTTTTTTTTCTTTAGTTTGCATTTGTTTTTGTATTAGCAGGGTCACGGTGTCGCCGTGCACGTGTCGCCGTGGCCCGTGGGTGACATCCCGAGCGCGGTTCGTTCTTCGTTGTTCATCTGGAATGTTACCTTAAACAGCGACGACGATGGCATGAAGACGTCCGGATACTGCCCCTGAATGTGCTGTTTAAGTGGAACGCGCCGTGCATCAAGTGTGTCGATGCGGATTTTGAGTTCGACATTGAACTGCCCAGGAAGGTTGGTTACGGGGAGACGCAGAGACGAGGCTCGACTTGTTCTCAGTAACTCAGTTTTAGCGATTGAAGTGACCATTTATTCTGACTGCGAGACTCCGGCGTTGAAAGCGCGTCTTCTACAAACTGTTAAGTTTCATTTAAGAAAAAACAGTGTTAGTATTTGGAGGTGTCGCGTTTGGATAAATGCTCATTTTTTCGCGCGAAGGCAAATTACGTGAATGGGACTTGTGAAATGTCAACAGATAATTTTTAACAAGATAGGTGGGTGAAGGCGAGTTAACACATTCGTTAACTCGCATTCGCACAACGCGCGAAGCTCTACCATGTAATGTCTGAACGTTCGTGGCACATTAAACAAATTCGCCCGTCTCGTCCGAGTTTCGTCAACACTTTCAGCCGAGCTGGGCTAAGTCTCGCCGATCCCCAAGACAAGCGATATATCATCCGTCCTCCTGGGGAACATTCCGTTTGCCTTCGGGGACTAAATCACACAGATGCACCCTGCCTGAGGGGGACTAATGGCTGCTTTTGGTCGCGCACGCCTATCGGTTAGTCCCAGTCAAGCGCAGTTGGTCCCCAGCTTTTGCGCACGATACCTAGCTTGAACCAGATGGTCCTTTCGGGGAGCGACTGGGAGTTCAGAAGTCCAAATGCTGCCGTTAGTCCCTTGAGGCCAACGTTTTTCTTAGAGTGCAGAATGCGTCAGGATTTAACCTATACAGTTTTCTCGAACTACTTTGTCCGTACTTAAGAGCGACCGTAATTTCATATGAGGATCAAAGATGTACAGAAAACCGGTGTGTGCATCGGATATACGGAGGGCAAGTTCGTCTGCTTCTTGCGCAGGGGGTAGCGGTGACGTCAGAACGCCGAGCCCTGATCGGCTGATCGCGACCCCCTATCTGAGCGTCGTCTGCTCCTTTGCAACGTCGTCTGCTCGCAACGTCGTCTGCGTCTGTCTTACCTTTCCTGTGACTTTCGGAAGTGCAGAGGCCAGGTTCACAAAACGATCTTACGCCAAAAATGCGCGTAAGACAAAACTTAAGAACAAATTCGTATTCACGCAACGAAATTTTCGTAAGTTTTGCGCAGGTTACGAAGAAATCCTACGACAGCTCCGAAGATGTCTTACGCACTTCTTACGATCAAATCAGCATGGCCGACAGCGTCGCGGTCGCGACGACCCACGGACGTTTATTTTTCTACGTGCGCTTCTCACGCGTCCCGACTTCAAGCAGCAAGAAAAAAGTAAAAAAGTACTTGAAACAGACCACGACGAACAAGAACGATGGATCCACAAACACCCGGTAAAAGCTCCAACGGCCACGATTCCACCGAACGCGACCAAGCGAGCACGGCAGTTAGGCCTAGCAGGCACTCCGCGACTCGGCGACCGTCTGCCCACGACCGGCTGGCGTGCTGAATGGAATATGCCCGCGCGACCCTTGTGAACCCTTCCCGTATTATACTTTGATCGCTGACGTCAATTTTACATTAAGAGGTCAATTTCTTCCTTTTGTTATCTCCTTGTTTCCCGAGGCAGCGGTGACTCTCGCCGGTGAAAAAGCGGTGAATCTCCGACAGACGCAGGAAAGTTAAAGCAGCCATCGCTTTGACTAGCAGACGTAAAGCAGACGGCGTTAACTGCGCCAACCCGCCGACGCCGTTAAAGAATGAGGGGTCTCGCTGCACACGAAAGGAAGGAAAATGTATTTGGGAGGGAACTTGCGGACACTAACACGCTCCCCTCTCGGTTCTTAGCAAACAAACCTCGGCGCCTCGGGACACCTCGCCAGTGAGTCCTTTGACTTCCCTCCTTGATGCGCGTCTGCTAGTTGTTAGACAAAAACAACGTACCGTTCGAGTTATTTCGTCTGCCCTCTCTGAAAGGCGAAGTCGAGCTCGCTCGTAAAAACCTGCACTTCCGAAAGTCGCAGGAAAGGTAAGACAGACGCAGACGATGTTGCGAGCAGACGACGTTGCGAAGGAGCAGGCGACGCTGAGATAAGGGGTCGCGATCAGCCAATCAGGGCCCGGCGTTCTGACGTCACCGCTACTTCCTTTCTCATGCGCAGAAGACGAAAATGAGCCCACTTGCGAGGCGTATAGATTGGCAACAGTTCTCTGGGATGTGTATCTCGCGGCATCTGGAGGGGAAATTCAAAATATTATCAAGGATTCCAGGATCGAGGTGATCTGCAGGTATGTCGACGATTTCTTAATGTTATGCAACACGGGGGCTGATGAAGGAACCAGCGGGTCCCGCGAAATTGTTTTGAGATGTTTCCAACAGAGCTGCTTTGGCCTGACGTTCACCTACGAACTTCCTGCAGACAAGCCTATTAGGTTGCTTGATTTAGTCCTGAAGTTGACAGTTGGTCACATGTGCTGGAGGTACCAAACTCGAACTTCTAAAGGATTATTTCCTTTTGACTCTGGACATTAAAAATGTAAAGCAATGTGTGGCCACTACATCACTTATATTTGACCTTAAAAAGTCCTGCAGTCATCAAGTTTGCGAAGCTTTCAAACACAAATGTCAAGGCTACAGGCTGCAGGTTACCCGAATACATTATTGATAGAGACGTGAAAATACCTCCAATAATATTAGGCGGAACCCTGGGAAAATGGCCAAACGAAAAACAAAAATACACGAAAGCTTTTAGTAACAGCGCCCTATATCGACGGCATCACTCAAAGTCTGGAGAAGACTGCTGGACGGCAAGGCGTCTACGTTGTTTGCTCTGCGCCGAATAAGGCGTATTCTATGTGTTGCAGGTAAAAAACCTGGAGGGAGAATCCAAAGAACATGTTTGTGGCATTGCTCACAGGACAATGTATGCGTCGTGTAAAACACGATAGAGCATCCCTATATCATACGGTCGTTGCTACATAAGCCTAACCGGTCGTAGCATCAACGACCGGACAAGGGAACATGTTGTAGATGGTTGAGCGCGTTGGTTATTAATTCACGATAAGGAAAGAGGGACATTTAAGACAAACAGACAAGACATGTTGCTTTATTAAAAATAAATAAATAATAAATAAATATTTTATTGTCTCTTTCTCAACACAGTACATAAACCGGCCCGCAAAAGCGTGGGTTTGCTTGTCTGCGGGACGCGGCGTCCAACAGGTTGCTTCAATAGTTATAGAAAAGCATGCATTATTTGCATGCAACAAAAAAAAAACAAAAAAAAAAAAAAAAGAGATTTATACCTGACAAGAGAACAAGCGAAAAACTTGGTTCATTTTAGTCACCTATTGACTGACAGTACCATTCTCTCGGGTTTTGTTTTATGTATTTTTAGGGAATCCAGGTGATAAAACTCTTCTGGTAACTTATAAAAATAAAATAAAACATAGTATGACCTTGCATTCTTTCCATATTTAGTATAAATCCTAGGAAGAATGAACTTTTCTGTTCGCCTCAGAGTTCGTTCTTTTGTTAAATGAATTTTAAAATCACTATTGAAGTAATGTTTTACCAAAATTACATAACAGTGCAACCTCTCAGTAGTTAACACTCTCGCAGCATTCATTTTCTCATCTTTATCTACTTCTTCGTACATTGTCCCATATGGGATGTTACATGCAATATTATAGAGTATATTATCGATTTTGAATTTTATAGTTGAAACACATTCCGTATAACGAGATTCCATAACGTAGGATAGACTCACCCAGTGCGTTATATACTCTCGTTTTCAAAGAAACGTTCGCTACACTACGCAACCTCTACAAATAGGCCGAGACGGCTTTCATATATTTTGATGATATACTCCACATGATCATTCCATAAAAGCTTTACATCAAGATGAATTCCTAAATATTTGGTTGTTAGAACATAGTCTAAAGGTACGCAGCTACAGGTTTTCAACTATATGAATAAAGGAACAGTGGAGTTGACAAGTTAACATGTTTGTACGAACTATGGAAGAACATCAACTTAGTTTTACTAGAATAAACAAAGATATTACTGTCAGAAAACCATGTCATTAATAGTTTGATATCTTTTCGGAAAAATGAAAGTCAGCTTGTTTCATCGCTATGTCCTAGTGCCAGGGCTGTATCATCTGCATATTGATACATTCGAGATGCAAGAGGCAGTGCTCCGATTTTGATTATGTAAATATTAAAAAGTAAAGGTCCAATTGTTGATTCCTGTGGTACTTCCGATTTAATTTGGATTATATTACTCCTAAAGTCTCTTATTTTAACCAGTTGATATCTGTCTGTAATGTAATCCTGCAAAAATGTATAGAAAATCCCCCTAAAACTCATGTTTTTTTAGCTTTAATAAATTTTTTTTATGATCAATTGTTTCAAAAGCTTTGTCAAATCGAGAAAAATGGATAACGCAAAATGATTCTAGTCTAGACTTAAGCTGACATAATCTGTAAAATCTTGCAACAAAGGTTCAGTTCTCTTATTTTTACGAAATCCGTGCTGGAATTAGCGTATTAAATCACACGTTTGACAATATGAAGTCAATACATTGAATATCATTGTTTCATAATCTGTGCTATAATTGGCAATATAGAACTAGGTCTGTAATTTGAAACGTCCTTTCTAGCGCCATCTTTGTATAACGGTCTAACTATAGCGGTTTTTAACTCTACCGGGACTTGCCCCGTTAAAAAAAAACAGTCGTTTAAAGTTTTTAATAAAACTTCTTTTAGCTTAAAAAAATGAAAGCCGTTTACAAATTCCTGTAACGCCGAATTGGAGCGCAGCTCTTGAGGAGGAGTAGGGAAGGGTACTGAGGGGGGTCACGTGACCTCGGGGGAGGGGAGGTCACGTGACCTCGGGGGGGGGGGGGGGGGGGGGGGGTCACGTGACCTGGGGGGTCACGTGACCTCGGGGGATCACGTGACCTCGGGGGGGGGGGGTCACGTGATCTCGGGGGGTTCACGTGACCTCGGGGGATCACGTGACCTCGGGAGGGGGGGGTCACGTGATCTCGGGGGGTTCACGTGACCTCGGGTGGGGGGGTCACGTGACCTCGGGGGGTCACGTGATCTCGGGGGGGGGGGTCACGTGACCCCCCCCCCCCCCGCCGGTTACGCCGACGCCGACGCCGACGCCGCTCAGGCTGGAAACGGGCCCCCAAGAGCTGCGCTCTAAAAATTATATTGAATATCCCTTAAGCGTATTTTATCAATCCCTGCAGGTTTTGCCAGTGCCTTATATTTTAGAGCGCAGCTCTTAGGGGCCCGTTTCCAGCCTGAGCGGCGTCGGCGTCGCCGTTGGCGTCGCCGTTAGCGTCGCCGTCGGCGTCGGCGTCGGCGTCGGCGTAACCGCGCCCCTCCCTCTCCTCCTCCTCCCCTCCTCCTCCTCTTCCTCCCCCTCCTTCTCCTCCTCCCCTCATTGTGTAGTATGGTCCGGGCGGGTCACGTGACCTCGGGGGAGGGGTTCACATGACCCGTTTCCAGCCTGCGCGGCGTCGGCGTTGGCGTCGGCGTCGCCTCTCCCCCTCCTCCTCCTCCCCCTCCGCTCCTCCTCCTCCCCCCTCCTCCCCCGCCCAGGTCACGTGACCCCGGGGGGTGACTCCCCTCCCCCCGCCGGTCACGTGACGGCCCGCCCAAGGTCATGTGAACCCGTCCCCTCGAGGTCACGTGACCCCCCGGACCTCTGCCCTCCTCCTCCTCCCCTCATTGTCTGGTTCGGGGGGGTCACGTGACCTCGGGGGGAGGGGGTCACATGGCTTCAGCGGCGAGGAGGAAAGCAGTACGAAGGTGGAGGAGGGGGGGAGGAGAGACGAGGAGGCGGAGGCGAGGGGAGGAGCTTGAAGGACGAGGAGGTGGTAAAGGAGAGGGAGGGGGAGCAGGAGGGGAGGAGGACTAGCAGGCATGATCACGAGGGAGGAGGAGGAATATACCCTCCACTCCTCCTCCTCAAGAGCTGCGCTCCAATTCGGCGTTACAGGAAGTTGTAAACAGCTTTCACTTTTTTATTACATCTTCAAGGTCTATTTCTGTCATCTGTAGTAGATATGCGGAATGCAAGCTACCATCGTAATCCTCTCGTCCTCCCCCTTGAAATTTTATCTTTTTTTCTGAGATCAGTGACCCTTTGAGCAAAAGATTCGTTAAATAAATTACACAATGAGATAATGTCGTTATCTCGAAAAGCCTTTGTCATTGTTTCAGCAATTGTTCGCTGCCCTTTTGAGCCGGTGATTTGGTTGATCAAGTCCCACGTCTTCTTTAGGTTTCCCTGGCACTTCTGAAATCTGTTTGTGTAATACATCTTTTTTGCTAGTCTATTTTCGAGGTTACCTTATTACGTAACTTTCGAAATTCTGCTCTTAATATTGTCGGGGTCGGCCTTAAATATATTCCATAACTTATCTTTTTCATGACATAGCGTCATGGTCTCATCATTTATCCATACATTTTCTGTTCTTTTTTTTTTGTTTCAGTTTCACTGTTTTCCAACGCTGCTCATAAATCAATTCTCACTGAACCTTTGATAAGCAGTAATATGGTTGTATACCAATAGGGACCCCCAATAATATGCTGTTATCATTTTGTCTATTCTGTTGTTGTCGAGAATGCGTTTATAGACCGTATGTTCGGTTCCCCAAGAATTTACTCCCAATATAGTCAGAGCTAGAAAATAGTTGTCGGCAACTTTTTGCTTAATCACCCTTGAAATTAACTTTAGATCGCTGCCTCTAACAATGATATGATCAATACAGGAACGCGTTGGCACGTTCTTAAACATTCTCTCCTAGTGTAATTATTAATTACTTGTAGCTTCCAATTAATCATTATTCATTAATTACTTGATGATTACAAGTAATCATTAATTACTTGGAATTGCCCGTATCCTGCAAGTAGATTCAGGTAGTGAGAAACACTAAACCTGGCTGCATCAATAATATCTATGTTCAAGTCATCAGCAATAATTAAATATTTGTTGTTATTGAATTTATTGAGTAGCTCGTCGAATTCATCGAGAAAAGAATGTATATTCGCACCGGGTGGACTATATATCGCACAGATAAGAAAGGACACCTGCTGATTCGACACACACACCACCAAACCTTCCGTGCGTATCCAAGATAACTTTAGTTTCTCTGCCATCCAGTTGTTCTTTATAGTAACTCCGTTCTGCACACAAAAAGCGAGTGATATCCAACCAGATTAAAACAACTAACCATCGTTTTATCCATACTGATCCCTGTCAAAATGAGTATATCAAGATCCGTCAATCTGTTGTTTAAGTAAACATTTAATTGGTCCCAATGTTTATGTAGACTTCTTACATATATGTGTAATAAGTTAAGATCCATTCTACCACATTCCACATCTGCTATCACACTCTGGGCATTGATGTCCCAGTCTTTAAATGATGGGAACGACTTAGCCATAATTAACCTAGTTTAGATAAGTATTGTTCCTTTTCCACGTGGATCGCAGCCGCATTTTCTTTTTCCCGGATTTGTAGCCCTTCTCTTTTGCGCACGACTTCGTTTTTCATAGCAGTTGTCGAAGTAACTTTGTTAAATCTTCATTAATAAATACCCGTTCCTTTGCCAGAGCCCTTCTCTTGGAGATCCAGAGGCCTCTTACCGTTCTCTCTTTGAAGCGGACAATGATGGGTGGGATTTTCCCTTTCTTCGGACTTAATCTGTGTGCCGCTTCTATACTGTCATGTAACGGAGCAAGTAGCTGCACTTTAGAAGAAAGTTGTTGGATATTTCCCATGAGGTTCTCGTTATCTTTCTTGGGGGACCCCGCGAATTTCAACGTTTTTCCTCCTGGAGTACTGCTCCGCCGCATCTACTGCGGTCTTCAACTCCTGAATCTCCAAGTCTTTCTTACTCATAGTCCTTTCCTGCTCAGTAGTCCTACTTTTTAGTTCCTTTAGCTTTTTTTCTTGGACATTCACCTTTTCCAGAAGTTCATGGTACTATTTTCCCAACACTTCTAAGGAGTGCTCTATGCCTTCAACAGTTTTTCCTTGACTGGTAAGCTTCAAAATTACCGCATTATGTTTGTCGGATTGCTCATCGATAGACTTTTCGATGTTATTAATACGGTGAAAACTTCTGTTAGTTTTGTGCTCATGGCAAGGTTGTGCTACATTAAATCTCAAGCATTCGGTACTTCCGAAGTTGTGACCACGACGCGGAATTGACTAGCCTTCTGGGAGTCCCTAGCCGCCTGCGTCGTCTGTCTAGCTTTATGAATCTTACAGGTTGCACACTGCGAAGCACCCAAATCATCTCTCGTCAAGGTTTTAAGCAGAGTCTTAGTCAGCCCGGCACACTTCCCCACATGATAGCTATTATTAGATTCAACACACTTCAGACTTTGGCTATCTGCGGAAATTGACTTCAAACAGCTCAAACATTCAACAAGAGGCATTTAGGAAAGGGGTGCAGTCCAGCGAAACGGCAAACGAAGGGAAGCAAGATTGATCAGAAAAGGTCCTTACCTAGAAAATGCAGACGAAAAAAGAGTGTTACGTCTTGCCACACGCCCCGCTGTAATGCGCCCCGCCGTAGACTGCTGCTTGGTTTTGCTGACCGCAAGGGGGAGGCACCGTAGCCAACAACGTCACTTGAACCAATCGTGTTTCATGCGACTATCAACGTCCGACAGTGCAAGTATAGTTTCACTGTACAATAATTTCGTGACTTTTTTCTTTGGGGCAGTTGATGTTCTGCGATGACTCTGGCACCGCGACGTACTGTACTCATCATCCATCGCCGCTTGCTTTCGTTGACTGTTGGCGATAGTCCCAGTTCTGTTTTCTCGGCACGAAGATAGGCCTTTGCCGGGAGAGCCTACCAGGTGCTAGAAAACCCAGACGAGAAACCAGTGTTACGTCTTGCCACACACCCCGCTGGAGGGGGACAGCTGGCAGTCCATTGTCGGGAATGCCGGTGAACTGCAAGTTTGAAAAACGTCAAGTTTCTGGGTAAAACAAAGAAACAGTTGCGAGTGAACTCCTTGACGCATTTGTATCGATGAAAAAGAAGATGAATGTGTCAGTGCGCCTTCCCTAGTGTTGCAGCAGATAGGAACTCTGTTTCTACAGGGGTCTTGAAGGACACGAAGCAGCTCAGCGTTTCTAAGTAGGTAAGGAAGAAGAGGACAAACGCTTCGATCGATTTTGTTTATAAGAAAGTAGAGGCCTCCAATACAGGTTGCGAAAAACTGATAGTAGTGAAGGAAGAAGGCTTCAATATAGTTGATAGTCCAGCGGCGTTATATTTCTGTGTTTATTAATCTTCAGCTGGCACCGCCCAAGAATATCAACCAAATAGCTCAGCTCCGACCAGTAATACCTCGTGATTCATATTTTTAGACGTGTCAGATTCCCGGAGAAACACCAGTTCATTATTATAAAAAGCTATAGACGGCACACCGATCAAACTTCCGTCCTTGCACTGTGAAATAAAATGCACTTCTATAATTGTTGTTGTCATCTTTGTTTTATCCAGCCCCGCCTCCCACCCAGCCTCGTCGTTTTCTAAACACTCGGACTGCAGCCGATTTTTTAGAAAACCGTAAGTCTCCAGATTCCTCCCGTTTCACGAATTAACGAAGCGGGCGTGTTCCATGAGTCTTTCATTATTACATTCACAGGTGTACCTGGTATAAAACCTTTTACACGTCAACGTATCTGGCACAGAACGCTTACTTGGTACTTGACGAATCTTTATTTCGTTTGTTCGTTTCATTCACATGCATGACTATTCTGCCTTTCTTTATCAACTTTTGCACAAAAGCGTCGCAACTTTAACGGAGCCGAGATCACTACGGGAACGAGATGTCCTGGCCTAACTTTCTTTATTCGCTGAGCCACCTTATGTATATAAAGTAATACCACCGGTTTTATTGTAGACCTTTTTTGTAACGCGTTCCCCTGTATTCCGAAGCATAAAGCCTTCTGCCAACCGCGCCAGAAAGTTTTGGTGAGAACCACTTACGATTGGACTGTCCACCTGAGAACCGAAACTGGTCACCATCGTGTGCTCGCACGACTTTGATAACGGTCGATATTTTGTTTCCTTCAAATAAAAACAGAGTTGTAAGTCAGCGCTCTGTCTGTGCGCATCACCTCATCCCTTGTCCACCTTCGCGATGCTTAAATTATTACAAACGCAGAACCTACTTGCTTAAGTTTCAACGATATTGCAAGGCTTTCGGGCCATAAATCGAATAAGGCTCAGGAAGTGTTCACCCAACGAAACCACGGGCGTGATATTAGGCAGAGATGCACCCTTAAAATTTAAGTGCGCGATTTTGAAAGGGCGATTCTGTGACCACGATGCGGTAGTCACTGAAGTATTTTTCAAAGTATTCTTAGATTACAAGAAATGCGTTCTGGTTTGTGTCCAATCAAAATGAATATTAGGTTCACGAAGTGCTTTCTGCTTAAAACACATTATTTGGTTCCAAAATGCTATGAAACGTTCGACAAATATGTTACTCGGTTTAATACCAAACGTCTATGTGGAATGGTCAATGCACGCAATTTTTCCGTACGTTCAATCTGTCTGCTCTGAAACTACAACTTAGCGGCTCCGGCGTCGCTCCTCAGCTTTCGCAGTTTTTCAACTTAACGTGTTCTACTGCGATAGCAGTGGGGCATTTCGCGGGTTTCGCGCCGTCAACCGCACTCTATGTCGACTAGGGGCATTTTCATCACTCCGCCAAAATATTCCACATTGACGCCCCTGCGCGCAACACGTCACCTGTTACCTGGCGTCAGCTGACAACGCGATGTTACATTTTCTTGTCATGTAACGTTGCACAGTGATGCAACACAACTTAATGACGTCAGGTGACACCGTGGTTCACCTGATGTCATGATATTACGAGACACCCTCACAACACGCTAGAATACGTCGACATGTGGCACCATGACAGCACGTAGAAACAAACATGTGGCTGCTGACATTGGAAACAATAACCACACAGCGTTTTCGCTGATCTTGAGAAAAAGCTTATCGCACGATAAAACCAATAATGCAAAGTAGCTGTGAAGCCGGCGAAACCACGAGCGTAAAATTAGGCTGCCATACACGCTTGGAAGCGGAGTGTGCGATGTTAGAAGTGTTTTTTATTGAACATTAGGCGTTGTTAGTTTATGTGCAATAACATTGCATAATACGTTAAGACAGCCACACCAAAGACAGTGAACGATTCATGCGTATAGATGCAGTTTTGTCGTTATCTGAATTTCAAACTTTGGCGTGCGATATTTAAAGTGCTCTTCAATTACCACTACGCAGTCCTAGTTTTTGTACAACACAATTCACCCTAACAGGTTTCTAAAATATTATGGAATTTTCGTCCTGTGGTTTCCGCGATTTCATACGAAACGCCTATGCAGACTCCGCGGTGCGCTCGTACCTTTGCCATTCATTTGGTTCATCTGCTCCGAAATGACACCTTAACGGATTTGACGTCACACCTCAGCTGTCGAACTGTTTTACTCTACGGGTTGTGTAAGAGCCTGACTTTTTTTAACAAATCCCTTCGATTCGTTTAATATTTTCTGTATGCATATATACCACGGTGTTTGAAATTTTGAGAGCGCTAGAAGTCGCACAGGCAATAGTTGGTGCTTCAAGAAATATTCGTAATATTTTTTCTTCACCTACGACCTATAACATCGTTCGTTTTATTTGTAGTTTGTTTAAACGAGAACAGGACAAATTTTATGGCGATTTGTTTTTGCTGCTGTCGTTACTGTTGTTGTTCAGCTAACGTTCCATTTTATCGTTCTTCTTTTGTCGCTTTTCACTCCACAACCCGATCGAGAACGGTCCCGCCGTTCTTTTTTTTACCTTTTTTTTTTAAATGTGTCGACGAGAGTCTTTGCTTCTTGAAGATAGAAAATTGAATTCAGCTCAGTTGAAAGAAGGCCAGAAGAAGGAGTCGACAAATGGCAAGAACTATCTCCAGGCCTCCGGAGAAAAGCAAAAGGAGCAGACGTCGAGGCGGAAACGAAGGCTCCAGGCGTTACGGGAGATCATGAACCAATCGACTTCTGCAGAACAACACAGATGAGAGCTGAGAGGGAACGGAACGGAGACTAAAATGGAATCAAAATAAAAAGGGCGAAGTGTTCGTGTTACAGGAAATCCGTTCTTGTCGTATAAGCTTATCCTCGGGTACCCGTGCGTCTGAAGTCTTTGCCCAGCCGGCTTTCAAGAATACATGGGGAAACAAAGCATGTCTTTTCGAAAATGCTGCGACGTTTTGATTGCTTCTACTACCGACTTCTTGATTCTCTTACGAGAGATGTAATCACAAGCTTGTTCTGAGAACTGCGCTTTACGTGCACTATGCTCAATCCAATATAGATGTGCAGGGCTACGGGCTTTTGATGTTTTCAGAATGGCGAGAATCCTGAGTGCATTTTTGTTCAATGGGAAGTGATGGTAGCTTGCTAAAGGGATTGAAAACTTGAGTGTAAAGCTGCACAGCGTGGAAGATGGTAGGAGAATTTCACGTTGCTTTGTTTTTTAGCTTATCTCTCTGTGAGAGTGCAGTGAACTTTGCTGCAAATGCCTGTAAGTGTTGTTGATTCCCCCAAGAAATATTTGTAAAACTTCAATTCTGAAAACAATACAAGAAAACAAGCACGTTACCTCCCCAATAAAGGGCATTCGTTTGTTTGTTTCTGATTGTGGGGTCACAAGGCGAGGTAAAAATATTGCAGGAAGAACTCAGTTTTTTTTTTCCGTTATTTCAATGGTTACACCTACATCTCGCAATTGGGTAACGCACATTGTTCCTGATACATGTGGAAACTGCAAATTGTGAAGGAAATATTTTCGGATCTTTGTCGACTCACTCTTTCAGCCCTGAAATTGTCGATCTACGTTTGACATTAAAGCGTTCCCTCATACTCCCCCCCCCCCTTACCAGAGTGTAGCACGGCATAGACAGTGCCACCGACAAATACATTCCTGGATTGATAAAAAAGTAATTTTATCGGACACTTGATGTACAAGGTTTTTAAACGTCATCATCGATTTTTGTGGTGAATAGTCCTAAATTTGTGATTCACAAATTAACCAAAGAGAGTTCGCGTTTGTCTAAGAGGAGCCTGATAGAGCTTGATTTTGAGAGGTGTATTTTCTAGGGGTAATCGTAAACACTTTATTGTACATCGCTTAGATATGCCGCCGTTCAAGTAAATTAAAAATATATATCCAGAAATAAGCTTCTGCTGTGAAGAGAAGTGACATACTAGACGGTAAGAGGTAATTTGTTTTTTTCCACGCATATACATGACTTTTAGATTCGTTGTAGTCACGAGCTCACACCTTTCTTCATTATATATAAGTAAAATTAAGAAAAATTAATATTTTTGTACAAAATGAAACTCAACACTTGCTCCTAGCTTTCAACAATTAAGCTCTGCAGAGGACGTGGGTAAGTATCTCCCGTAGGGTTGAGTTGCGCAACTTCTTTCAGGTCGGATTGCCTGCCGCTCATAAGTGCCACGCTTGCTGAATGATTTAATTTTGTTGTTTTCTTTCCTAAGGCCCACTGTTAGAATTCTCTTGCCACACTTAAGTGCGAATTTGTGGAGTCTGTTTATTGCTTTTTTATCCTAGATGCACTTTTGTCTCTACATAATTTGAGAAGACCTTGACGCAAAAAGTATCCTTCCGTGTTGATTTAAACTAAGTTGGATAAATTTTGTATAAACATTTTATTTTTAGACGTCTCTTGTGCCCGCGGTCCCGAGTTCGAGGCCTCCCTTTGAGTGCGTTAGTACATAAAGCTATGCTAAAGTGAAGTGGATCGATAAGACGTTTCTAAAAAAATTAGACAAAGTATATATTCCGTACACCTAGGCAAAGTATTCCGGCCCAGATTCACGCGTCATCCAGTAAAACGGATGATTAATATTTGCAATATAGCATACATCATGGAAGGCAGAAACTATAAAGCGATGAAGTGAGAAACACGTAAGAATGTATCTAATACAGTGGGAATGAAAGTACGGATGCAGCGGCACCGCACAAATCGATTGCTTTGCTGTAGACTTAGACAATAATACAAAACGACCAGTGTAATTCTTAAGTAGAACATTCAGTCTAGAAAGAAAATATACCTTCCCTCCCCAAATCACATCTGGATCCAAAGAAGTTTAAATACATACGACAAGGAATCCAATTCATTACTTGGCCTTGCGCCCTAAGAATTTTATCCGTTCCCGTATAACCAGTAGAATAGCACATCATCAACGCGGGTTTTGTTGCCAAGGTAACATTAGCAAAGTAACGTAACGACGCACTTACTCGAATTTAAACCAGCTGGTCCTCAATTCCAACCAAGATTCGAACCTAGCACGTGTCGCTCCCCAGCCTGTACCTAGGCGCATACGGATTCTATTTTAGATCAACCGGTTGAGGTGGATGTCCTACGTTTCCTTCTACAGTTAACGCGATCCAATACTTCCCCAGGTATCTACAATATCACTGTCACTTGTGGCAGTGTTTTGAAGGAGGGTACTGACATTTAAGCTGTGGGTACGTGTTTTAAGCTAAGGACGATGAGAGAAGTCCAACGACATGGTGTATTGAAATGGTTCTGGGATTTATTTGCCGTCTGCAGGCGACTAGAACTCACGACGGGAAAAATGACCTCGAGACAGATGGCTTCCTTATTGAAACATTTCTGACACTGAAAATGAGTTTCCATTAAGATACCGGAAGACGCTGGTTTATGGGACCACCGTAGCTGTGGAAGTCACTGGATTTCAGGGGACTACTGGAAGTCATTGAGATGCTGGAAATTTACTAGAAGTCATTGGAATGATGGAAGCTACTGGTGTTCAGTAGAATCCCGAAAGCCACCGGAATATTGGTACCGGAATACTCAAGTACTAAAATTCACAGGGCGCTCACTGGTCCACACAAGGTTCTGCAAGCTCCTTGGGAAGTGTGTCTATATCGGACGCTGGTAGATTAGGTGCGCATTCAATCGATTACACCAAATAGATCTGAAATTTTGTCTTTATTTTTACGATTAGAAACATTGAATGAGTATAGAACTAGAAATATGACATTCCATGCCCAGGATATCAATATACTATCAAATATAAGCTAGCGCCGCTGACAATGATGACGTTGAAGCAAAGTAGACTAACATCTCAAGCGGCTGAAAGTATTACCCAAACCCAGAGGGAAGGTATGAATGAAAAAAGCTCAGTACCAGGAAAAACGTAGGTGAAAACACTGTAGGAGGTCATTTTAGGAAGAATTTAACCCACTGCATGTGTTAGTTAATGTAGAATTATGGGGCATGGCATACATAAAAAGAAAAATATATCTTGCTCACAATCATAAGAATACACTGCTCAATGCAAGTGATGGCAACAGACTTTCTGAGGGTGGCATAACAGAATTAATAAACTATTAAAAAAAAGCATGTGATAACACAGATTCACAAAATACAGAAGATAATTGCACATTAGAACTGACTACAAATGGCTTGTAAGAGGAGAATGAAAGGTCATAAATAAAAAAGAACACCTGTGAACACAAATGACCCCCACAGAAAAACATTGCACATCAGAAGTTAGTGCGAAATGTGTGACATTTTAAATTATCAAAAAAAAATAGCATCTGCCAACCCAACTGACTCAGAAACACAAACAAAAGATATTGCACACAACTGGCTCTTTTACAGTGAGGCCTCTTGCAAAGAGGCCACCTGATGTATATGAAAAGATACACTTCGGTGGCTCCGAGTAAAGTCTGGGAGTTAAACGGGCACTGAAGTGATTTGTTAGATTGTCTTTTTAGAGTCATAACTCAATCAACTTGCTCTCAACATTCTAAGAAAAACAAAATGACAATCCTGCGCAACCTATTCCCCTAGTAAAAACATTATCAAAATCACCGACACGCTCTTTCTTTACAACCAAGTGAAGTCATCAACGAAGAGCGTCTGTGGACGAATTGCAAGCGATGGCTTCGCCCGGAGTCAAATTAGACTTAGTTGATAGTGTGCGTATCACTGTTTTCAAAACAAGTTAAAATAAAATTCTACGGAATCTGCAGATATTGTCGGACTTTCACTGGCTCAGGGGATGTAGTTTGCGAGTGAACAAAAGTATGCATGTTTTTCTATCGCACGGAGAATAGGCAGTTTTGTAATTTAGAACTTGACATGTATTATTTAAAACCTTGTAAACAATATCACACCAAAAACAATTTTCTGTAAGAACCACTTCAGTGGTTCTCAGTGGTTCACTTTCAAGAGAAAGAAAAGGAACCATGGGTTTTGTGTCACAAAAATAAACCATGAATCGGAGAAAGCTTAAGTCTGCAGGAATGTGACGCTTGCCGCTTCTGATGCAATGAGAAAGTTTGGGAAAATGACGCTGGTTGTGTGATGCTAGCCTACAGAGGTGGGCACAGCGGCAGGGCACCCTGCAAGATGTTGAGTAACCCACCTCTGTTGTCCACGCAGCTGTTGCTGTTTCTCGGTGCTCCCGCCGCCTCCAGCCAGCCAATTCAACGGTACCGCTTACAGCATCAAAGGTTCTTCGCGTCATGTTACTTCTTACGGACTGCCGCGTGGACGTTGTTATCGCTCGGGGAAGCACCACCCACCACTGAGCCGGACCAACCACTCATCGACATGTCATTCTTCGTCCCAGCACCATCGTCATCAACGGCAGGCTCGGAGAAGATAATCAGTTGCCCGCCATCGGATCACCTCAGTGGACACAGCGGCAGGGCACCCTGCTAGATGTCGCTTAGCCCACTTCTGTTGCTCACGCAGGTTAGTAAAAAAAATGTATCGGTTTTTCGAAGTGATGATAGATGTCTTGTTCTGCTGTTGTGCCCAAGCGGTGCGTTTTGTTTTTTGTCAGACTGTAAAAAAAATTTTGCTAATGCTAGTGGGGGACACCGAATCTAACCCGGGTCCCCTGAAAAAAGATCAGCAACAGCTTATCTTGCGAAGTCTGGCTACTTTGCCACCACTACAGGTCGGTCGAACGGCGCTTTTTAACGAACTAAAACAATTCAAACCAACCAGAAGTCGGTGGACGAAAAGCTAGCAGCATTAGCAACCAGGCTCACATCGGTAGAGGCTAACTTGGAGTCTGTTCCGCAACTGCGGAATGATGTCATTTGCCTCCTTACTTCTACAGCTGAGTTGGCTTCTCAGGTTAAAAGCTTGGCTTCGCAGTGTGAAAATCTTGAAGGTCAGTCAAGGAGGTCTAATCTGATTTTTTATGGGATACCTGACAGTTCTGGAGAGACTTGAACTGCCTCTGAAGCTAAGGTCATTCCGCTTTGCCAGGAGACTCTTGTTATGAAGTTTGATGCCTCGTTTTTTGGAACGTTCCGATAGGCTAGGAGCGTTCCGATCTAATAGAAACAGGCCTATTATCGCGAAATTTACATCATTCAAACTAAAACAAGACGCTTTGTTCAGCGCGTCGAAATTAAACGGTACCGCCTACTGGCTCAGCGAGGATTTTTTGTTGAAGACCAGAAATGAACGCAAAAAGAACTTTTAGAGGTTGCCAGAAACTAAAACGCCAAATTTCAACTTTGGTATAATCGCTTATACATAGGTGACCGAAAGTTTTACGTCGATCCAATCACACTTTCTGTAAAAAAAGTAATGACACTTAACATTTAAAGTAATGTAGACTGAACAATGCAGCTATGAATGATATACTGGTTTTGAACTGCAATTGTAGAAGCATTAGGAACAAAATCGACGACTTTGCCGCTCTCATGTCGGTCACTAAGGCAAGCACTGTCATTGGAAGAGAATCTTGGCCGAGGAGTCTATCTCGGATCTGGACGTTTTCTCGTCGCACTTCGCTATTTATCGTAAGGATCGAAATGGCAACAGCGGGGGGGGGGGGGGGGGGGGGGGGGGTTCTGCTGATTTTTGACAGATTAAAACGTTCCTTGGTAGAAATCAACGGCTTATCGTGCGAATCCGTTTGGTGTCGTCTCCCTTGCTAACGGTGATAATATTACTTTGGGTTCATTTTACAAATCGCCATCAAGCAACGTAAACTCTATTTTTTCTTTGTACAAGGTTCTGTCTGTGGTAGCAGCAGGTTTATTTCTTATTGGTGGTGATTTTAATTTACCGGATATTCAGAGGACAGAACTCAAAGCGTCTATTTATAACCATACCGGTATATACTCAGCATTTGTTAATCTTTCAGTCTATGCTGGTGGCGCAAACTTCATTGTAAAGAAAACTTCATCAGTCGCCCATTGGCTGCTGCTCCTGAGGACGAGCTGTGACGTCACAGTAGTGTTCTGGCGATAAAGTTTGGTGCATGCTCGTCAAAATTGTAAAGTTCGCCGTGACGTCAGAATGTCGTCACGATGAAGTTGTTTCTGTAAAGAAAACTTCGAGAGCTTGGGAGCTCAAAGTCGCGAAAGTTCATCGGCAAAGATGGCGGAACTTTGTTGTGCGCTGTTGGTCTCCCAGCGTGCCGACAGAGTGTTTCGGGAGCACCGCGACGCCTTTCTGCTGTCGGAAGATAGGTTTGTCGCGAATTATCGACTAACGAAGGGAGCAACGAGTTGGCTGTGCGAGCAGCTCCGCCCCGACCTACAACCGGACCGCACGACCGTTCGCGTCATCACCGTCGAGCAGCAGGTGTTGTGCGCCCTGCGTTTCTACGCAGCCGGCGGTTTTCAAGGAACGGTGGCTAGCGACGAGCACTTGGCGGTGCATCAAAGCACCGTGTCTCGTGCGCTCCACGCCGTCACGACCGCGATCGTCGAGCGCCTGGCGGATCGCTGGATCCGTTTTCCGGCAACGGAGGAAGAGAAAACGAGAGCCAAGGAGGGCTACTGGAGAGTCGGAAAAATCAGCGGCGTTGTCGGTACGTAATGGGCGATTTTGTTCATCCAACGTGTCCGGGAGCTCTTAGGAAAAGATACGCGTGCATCCCCAGCGATCGTCGAAGAATGACGGCTCGGGGAGTGGTCGCGACGTGCTCGGGACAGGAGTGCTTTTTGCGCCGCTCCCGTCGCGCCACTGAACTCTCTTTTTGTGAACAGTAGATTTGCCTATAGCTGGATCTAATAACCCTATCACGTCACAGGATGCGTGGTCGGCACCCAAATCGCCATCGAGGGCCCGTCTGAGAACGACTCGCGCTTCACGAAGGCAGTCTACTGGTGTAGGAAGTACTACTATGCCCTGAATGCGATGATCGTGAGTACCGAGTTTCTCTACTGTGCGCGTGACCCGGCATCGAGAGGCGTAAGTGTCGAGTACAATTAACCCGTCTGGCTGTGTCGTCAGTTTGTGACAGAAGTAACTATCTTGTCCCTGTCGATCGCTCAAAAGTATCTTTTTGGGGCAATGATATTCACAGTTATGAGCCTACTTTCCCAGGTTTGTGATGCTGACCTCAGGATCCTGAACGTGGATGCAACATTTCCCGGCTCGGTTCACGACTCCTTCGTGTGGAGGATGTCGTTCCTGAGGGAAGCATTCCTGCAAGGCCACTTCCTACGAGAGGACGAGTGCCTGCTTGGTGAGGCTGTGTAAACAAGTGCTCAGTGTGTTTTGTGTACCCCAACTAACATACACTGCCCAGCCAAAAAGCAGAAGGAAAACCTACCGATTTCCGTGTACATCCACCTTTGGCACGCAAAACAGTTTCAGAGGTCGGCTGCTGCAGAGTACCATATTCAACAGAGTACATATGCATGATGCATTTCCCATCGCTCCACAACTCATAAAGTTCCCAATACAATAACCCCCCCCCCACCCCAAATAAGAATAGATTCCTCGCTACACCACTGACACGGAGATGCAGACACCTTTGTTGCATGACACATCGGTTCCTTTCTTTGCCCGACGTTCAGAGTAGAGGATCAGTGTGTGGTGAACACAGAAGACAGAACAAAGGTAGCAACAAATCGACGTGCAACCTAAACCAGAAACTGAAATAACAGCAAATCATTGCAGCTCGCTGGTATGCTCTCTTTGCAAAACCATTATCATACTCAATGCAGGAGACAGTGGGTATCCCCTTGAGCCGTGGCTCCTCAACCCCGTGCTAGGAAACCCTGCAGTGGGATCTGACGAGGCCCGCTTTAACCAGGCCCATCGATCCACGAGATCCGTGGTTGAGCGGTGCATCGGCATGCTCAAGAACCGGTTTCGGTGTCTGCAGAGATACCTAACCTTGCACTACGACCCCATCCGGTCGTGCAACATCGTCACGGCTTGCTCCATCCTGCACAATGTGTGCTTGTACATAAATGCACCGGAACCAACACCCGAGCCAGAGCCAGTCACTGTCGTTGAGCCAGAGCCAAGTGATTCGAGCGACAGCGACTCTGACGACCCCTTGACTGGGAGTCTCCACGACCGGGGCATGGTGGTTCGCCAAAGGAAGGTACGGCAGGTGGCGAGTTATGCGACTCGCAAGGGCTCATCAACATTGCCTCGAGCTCCTCACCCAGCCCACGCACCACAAGCCCCAAGAGCGCCTCGTCGACAGCGGGCTCCTCGTGCGCACCGAGCCCCTCGTTCACAGCAAGCCCCTCGTGCACAGCAAGCCCCTCGTGCACAGCAAGGGCCTTGTGCACAGCAGGGACTGCAGACCGTGCAGACATTGTAACGTGGGTCGCGATAATAATGTGATAGCTAGTAAAGGGTTCTTGGGTGTCCGTCCAGTTGCTGGCTCCCTCGTAGAGCATCTGGTCGGAGTTAGTGTCGTTCTCTATCGAGTTACGTTCTCTACTGCTATCGTCGAGGGTTGTGTATCCAATGTTGCAGATCAAGACTTCGAGCTTCCTGTTCTTGGTGGAGATTCTTTTGTACCCCCAGGCTGGGTGTTACAGATTGAAGTCCCCACCTATAATGCTGTTGGCATCCTTACACATAGTTTCTCCAAACACGGGTTTCAAACTTCTGTGTAGACTCTGGATGGACTGTACACATTACATACATACAATTTTCGTTCTTTTTTGCTTGTGGGCGTTGGCTGCAGGGAATTAATTGTCAGGGCACTAAGCTGCTCCTCATCGTGCTGGGTGACTTCTTGAGTCACGAGGATTGTAATAACCAGGGTGGCAACATTCACTGGCGTTCCGTGTTGTTGTAGGCTCGCAAGTGTTATACCCTGTCAACCTCGGTGTGCCCATGGTCTTCTGTAAGTGTGTTACATCTGGTTTTTGTTTTATCGCCCCCATTAATGTGTCAGGAGGCATCTCTTGCTTTTGCAATTCCTACAATTCCATTGCCAAAGGTATCTTGATGAAGGGGGGTGGTGGGTGCACACGGAGTGGTGTGGTTAGAGATTGTCTGCAGTGTTGCTGGTGTTGTTGCCATCGACACTTTACGGGTTCGTGCACTGGGATACATGTTGTAAAGCTTTTGTGTGTAGCATTAGTCCCAAGCCTGGCTAGTCAGGTCTGCATGACTTCCAGCATTTGCTGCAGTCTGCCCATAGCTTTCCCCAGAAGAGGATCAGTTGCTTGAGCTTGTTGAGGCGCTTGGTTCAATCACTTGCTTTCATTGTCAGTTTTGAAATTATATGAAGCGAAGCAAACACATTGTTTTTCCTTTTACACTTTTTTTACTCACTCCCTTTGCTAACGATGAAGTTTGCAATTCTGCCTATTGCAGAAGACTGCGCTTGCAGTGCCGTGGTCTGCGCTTGCAGTGTACTCGCCTGCACCTCCATGGCCTGTGTTATGTTATAAGTTCAGGTCAAACCGCCGAAGGAGGAATTCAGTCACACCGTGAGGTTTGATCAAGATATATATATATTTAAAAAAAATTAACAAAAAATAAGAAACGTTTTAGCTATACACAAATATACGGGTCAGAAATTGTCTCACTTTCAGTCCGTCCTTGTGTGGCTGAAGGTCTTGGTGCTGTCTTGTTTTCAGCAGCGCTTGGTTGTTGATGAGTTTTGTTCCTAGTTGATGGTCTGGGATGCTCTGCTCCGGGACACCGCCGAAGTCGTTCCCAGTGATGTTCCTTGGGTATTCCTTGAGGCTGGTCTGGGGTGTTCTGCTCCGGGACACCGCCGAAGTCGATAATCTTTCCCACCAGCGGCTACTTCGGATCGCTGCCGAATGCCTCGTTCATGCCGGATGTTGCCGCTTTGGTTGCACACCGCCAAGCTGATGTTTCACCCAACAGTAGCACCCTCGGGACGTTGCCGGGTGTGCTTCCACCTGGTCGGGTTACCGCCGAACAAGACCCCTCTTCTTCCTCTTTTTTTTTTGCCCCCTTTTCCTCCGGCCTGCTTCCTCGACGTTTTCCTCTTCTGCTCCATTTTTTTTTCTGTTGTAGCACGACAGCCAACAAAGAGATGTACAATACAAATAGGCAATTAAACTATGTGAAACAAATGTATTTTGACAATTTGTTCTAATCATGCAACATTATATAAGTTTATAGCTATATGTTTCTCATAATATTTACCGCATCCTTTGTACAAAGAGGCATTATTGTACACTCTGGATAGCAACTGAGGGGAGAAAACGAGTCAAAGTGGAAGGGGATACACACCCTCGGACAGGCACGTAGCCAGGATTTTTTAGGGGCTAGCCATGTCCGTCCGCCATTGGGTGCACGTGCTCCTGCTCATGAGCTCACGTAGGGGAAAAAAAACAGCCGCATCTCCACGTGGTGAATGATATTGATTGGGGCGAAGCTCTGGTGGTGCTTGTCCGCATAGACGGTGAGCCGCAGCATGCCGAGCCTTTCGTTCGTTTTTCATCCATGTCAGAAAGAGAATGTGTGGTATGGAACGTGGTTATATACGCATTTGAGCATTTGACCGCAGCGTGACATGGATGAAAACGAAGGAAAGGCTCGGCATGCTGCGGCTCTGCGTCTACGCAGACAAGCACCACCAGAGCTTCGCCCCAATCAACATCATTCACCACGTGGAGATGCGGTTGTTTTTCTAAGGGAGGGGGGGGGGGCGCTTACGACAAAATGCTGTATAAGGGGAAGAGGAGGCCCCAGAAAAATGGAAGATTTCGGGGGGGGGGGGGGGGGGGCTGTGTATCCTGGCTACGTGCCTGCCCTCGGACCAGAGTGTTCAGCCTGAATTTCACCGAGGACACCATCTGCTCCAGCTATTTTCGGAAGGGACACTTAAAATTAAACTTTAATGAAACATATATGTTAATTATTGCGCTCGGACATGTTCTCTTCCTTCCTGTCGTCGCACCACTAAATCTAGTAAAATACTCAGACGCGTGTTTCACTGGGCAGATGGTGCTCCTCAGAGAGCTTTCTAGATGCTTCCAGACAGCTGTACATGGGTGCCGCCCCAACCAACCTTTACTTTTTGTTTCCTCTTATTCTGTTCGCTTCACTTTATCATTACCATAGCAGGACAGGGAATTGCCACTTTAGATGTTACTGTGCCCTTCTCTTCTGCATATGCCTTTGTGGAAGCTTGTCAACGCCCGCTTCAGTGGCTCGGCACCTCAGAAGGACAAAAGAAGGCCAGCAAAGGCGGCTCAATCTGGCGCGTGTTTAAAGTGTCCATAAGAGATTGGCAAAAAATAGAGAGGCCTTACACGGGCACAGAAGGAAACAAATGCAACACTGTGAAATTAATCATTGATAATGGGAACAAAGTTTGCTGCCTAGCCATAAGAGGTCACAACATGAGGGAATAAACAATGATCAGAATACTTGCATCGGCCAAGCGGTTGACAGCCGCAGCGGTCTCCTGCTGTGCTGCCAGCACCAACCAGTCTTTGGACGGCGAGAATGTCCGCCAGTGTGGGCTCATCCCTGTTGCGCCGCCTTGGAGGGTCGCTCCGTGGCTGCGTCCTGGGGGGATCCAGGGTAGCTGTACACAACAAAGAGAATGCTCACCTTTTGAATAGAACACAATGCCGGCATCACCAATCTTTACAAAGTAGGCACTTTTGTTTCATTTGCTTTATCTCGATTCCGGTTTTCAAATGGGCCCTTTTGTCTCCTTTTTATTTTGGGAGCACCGAGTAGCTGCAGCATTGTGCGCAATGTGTTTGTTTCATACATGCCGGTTTTGGTTTGGTGGGGCAAGCAGTCTTAACACGGAGCAATACTTGAACTTGTCAACTGGATTTTTTTTATTTTCCTCACATATAGATCAATAAAATGCTGTATAGATTACCTATGTGTCATGGGGTGTGACCTGTGTGACACTTAATGTTAGAAGTGTTTGCCAGTTTTTTTGTTTTCTTTATAATTAAAAGGTTGTCGTCGAAACTACTAGCATGGAGAAAAGTTCTCAATTGGAGCACTAATCTAAGCAGTAAAATGTGAGGTCCGCCAATACCCCTTAATATGTTAACTGTGAAAAAGTGCCAATGTCGTGTTTGCACTGACGGTGTAGCACAGTGTACATACACTATATTTTTAGTAGGTACTTTTAATTCAAATGTGACGGTGGTAAAAACTTCGACAGAGGTCAATTTAGAACAGCCATCATGGGCACTCTCCCAGCTGCGCATCCATAGCTATGATGCTCACTGCAGTCTTCATGTTGGTCATGTGCACTGCAGACAGCTTTCACCATTTCATACAACTGCCAAAGTGGGTATGAAACCTGTTAGTTCAGGCAATTGGGGGGATCCTGAGTTTCAAGGGCAAAGACGAGGGAGACCTCTTAGTGATTGGCCTTGATGCCTCGAGCAGCAAGTTAGCTAATTGGGACCCAGGCTCCAAGAAGTGTGGGCGAATAGTGAATATATGTCAGTTATCGCTGCTGATTATGTCCAGTGCGTAAAAATTGCACTACTTTTCAAGTTTCTTTACTGTAACATTAGCTTCACGTTCAAAACTGCTTTGCAGATCAGCTTCCAGTGTGAACGGGCCATAAGCAACACACAAGATCAATGTGGAAATAAAGAGTCAACCCTGTATAAATTGGGCACAAACAAAACATTACCTTCATGCACGTCACAAACCCCTTTAACGTGTGGCAGCATCACTTCTGTCAACTCGATTCAGCTGGCCCATTCATTTGCATCGCTGTTCATAAACTTGCATCTTTAGACAGAGCATTTGAATAATCGCCAAGACCCAAACAAATTTAATATAAAATTGCTCAACTTGCCGAGTTCTTTTTTTTTTTTTTGCAAGAGATTATTTTATTTGAGAGCAGTACATCATGATCCCAGTGTGTCAAAGCTGTGATCGTGGACCACTAGTCATTACCTCCGACAATGGTTCTGTCACTTAAGTGACATGCCATTTCATTAGAGTGAGATGTGGTCTCCTGCAACATGAAAACCCACAAGGAGCGCGTGGCTGAGACGGTGGTTGGCATCGTTGCTGCGCGCGCTCTGGGTGATTCCATTCCATCCCGAGGGGAAAACTCACTCGGGACTCAGCTAAAGCGTCATATGCACTCAGTTTCGGTTTTTCTGCGGAGGGCAGTTCGTCAGCGTCATGACGCGGCTATGTCCTACTAACGCGGCAGGTGCTGTCTGAGAGAGCGCAGCCTGAGCCAAGGCGACTGTTTGGACTCTGATAAAGCACAATATTGATGCCATCCCTACCAATGAATGCGCTCTTGAACAAATTTTATCTTTTAAATATAGGACTCAGGTATAACTTCAATATTTGTTTATTTTGCAGTGCCTGTTCGAACATTTTACACCAGAAACAACTGATAAAAACATTGATAACTCATATGTTTCAAGCCTTCATGACCATATCTTTGGGCATGACGTCGATAAAGCGCACGCTTCCGCTAAACCGAAAGCAAAAACTGTAAAGTGCGTCCATGCTCGGCTGAGCACTGAGTGTCTTCCTCTCGAAGCAGAATGGAATCGCCTGAAGCGCGTGCAGCGACCCTGCCAGCCACCGTCTCAACCACGCACTCCCAGTGGGTCTTTCAAATTGTAGAAAACTGTACAAGCCATTGATAGCTTTTCTCAATGCATACAAGAATTACTGAATGCATGTGTCTCCTGTCAACAGGGGAGTTAGTTCCTATTCACCACAATCAGCAGCCGGCTGTCCACCTCCAGAAGGAGCTGCCTGGCTGGCCGGCTGAAGCGGCACCTCTGGAGGCGCCCCCAGGCTCTCTTCTTGGTAGAGAAGCTCTGCTGGCAGTGGAGGCTGCAAAGCAGATTCGCTGTAATCACTGCTACCCCTCTACTGCACTGCAACACGTGTAGTTCCTTTTCAACACAAAACAGCATTTGTTTTTTCTTGCTGGTTGGCCAGAATGTTTCAATATAAAACGGGTATATTAATGTTCGAGCAAAGAATTTGTGCACATGGTAGTTTGCAGCAGACTGGAGTCCTATCACACAAAAGGTTGTGGTTCAGAGGCTCCAACGGTGTTAAGATTTATGTGCAATGTGCAACACCATAAGTGCTAACACGAGATCGTCATTTCTTCGAGGTTTACATTGAAATGGTATTGGCAGGCCCCAAAATTTCTTGCTTAGGTTAGTGCCCCAAATGAGCACCTTCTATCACTAGTAGTTTTCATGACAGTCCTTAAATTCTAACATAAAAACAGCCGGCGATCGCTTGTTTGCACAGTGTTCTTATATTTTCTATGGGCTCTCCTCCATTTGTTGCGCTATTACGATGGGTTTACATGTCAACATAGTGTCTAGAGTACTGTCCAACGGCATTCCACTCACGCCTTCAAGTGCCGTCCAAAAGTCTCGTATAGAGCGAATTGCCAAAACGCGTTTTGAAAGCTGTAGCCCAGCTTAGGGGTAAGATGTCTGCCTCATACACAGCAGTGGCTGCTTCATACACAGTGAACCCGGGTTCAATCCACAGTGTGGGCATACTTTTTTTTTCCTCAACCATTTTATTTTGTCAGGGCATTTGGCGATAATTCGGACATTTCTTTTTTTTATGATTAACACGGAAAAAAAATTGTTGTCGACGAAAACTTTGCTGAACTAAATGGTACGAGACTCCCTTTCCGGAGGTGCATGCGGGACAGTGGGGATACGACAGGACCAAGTGGGTTAATCGCTTTGTAATTAACAGCCTCATACCGTCACCCGGTGTTGCCACTCCTACTGATATATCAGTATATCTACTCATTTTTTTTTCAGAATTCTGCCGATTCAGTCATAACAGCACAGAATCTACTGATTTTTTCCTTTCTTGCCTACACGTGGTCCAATACTACTAATATTTGCTTCAAGGTGTGCCCTCGCGTTATTTCGGCGCACTTCAGCGGGTTATTTTACGTGACAACACAATGCAAGGGATAGTTAACAGGGGTGGTGTGGTGTACAATATGGGAAAGGGGGAGGAGGGCTTGTCAAAGCTAGTCACTGCAGAGCGATGGCACGGTCTGCCATTTGAGAGGGCGCACCTCGCTTTGCACCTGACATTGGCCGTGCCGTATGCATGGCGGTTTGAGCGATTTTAATTTGCTTATAACTTCCAAAATAACGCAAAGTTTGCCACAACAATTTTTCTTGTGTGTGTTACTATGTTGCCTTAGGTTTATCTCAGACAAAACCCGGACAGCCTTTTGGCTGTCCGGGTTTTTACCCGGACAGCCAAAAAAATCATTGAAGGGCCCTTCATTTTAAAACACCTCTAGATATGGGGACTTTGAAGAAAAATTCCGGCAACACATCTTACACTCGAAGAACAAAAAGTGTGAAACTACTTGATTGAGCAAACCACTAAGCGATAACGACTGAGCGATTTCTGGTAATCCCGTAATAGTCGCGCGGCAGCTGACTTCCGGATATTGCTCCGAATATCGCTCCCAACCCTCCCAACAGAAGGCCTTGCTCAAACACGTGATACGCTGCTGCCTCACCAGTGTGCCTCACATCGGCCAAGCGCTGTGAAAATAATCAACGCAATAACCGTACAACACAAATAAAAACAAAACTACAGAAATTTTGAAATTTAGTTATTTTTGCTGATTTTTCAAGCTGAAATCTACTACTATTTTCTGTGGAACTGTGGCAACACTGTCTCCGCGAAGCGGCGTGAACGCAGGCCAGGGAGTGGGTTAACGAGCTCCCCAGTGATACACGCGCCGTCCGACTCTCTTTCGGACGGCACTTGCAGGCGCGAGCAGCGAGAGCGGAGTGCCGTCGGACGGCACTGTAGACACAGCCTTAAATAAAAAGTGGGTTTCTCACCGAGGCCTCGGACGACGACGGGAGGGACTGCCTGGGACGCAAGCCACCGCAGCCCCTCGATGAGTCCCTCCCGACGATGGCCAGGATCCGGGTCTCAACCTCGTTGAGGGGACCCACCGGGTTGGCCCCACCGCCCGTCCGCGCCGCCTCCACCGCCAGCAAACCGTCGTGCTTCCGAGCGGAACACACTCGGGCGTTCCACAAATTCTTCCATTCAACCCTCTCTTTCCAGGCTGGGCCTTCCGCGTTGAGGCGGCCCGTAATGACGTCCCAGAGGGCCGTCCTCTCCGCCGTGGTGAGCGTGGACTCGGTTGCTGCCCGGACCAACACTCGATTTGAGAACATGTAGTCAATGAGCATGTCGAGCTGTCGGTCCGAGCAGCGAGCCCCTTGCTTCTTCCTTTTCGCCGCGGGAGTCGAAGCGCAGCCGCTGTTCTCCGCCATTTTCAGAGAAAAACAACGAAGCAGGAACGGTGCGAACCTCGAATGCCGTTTTAGAGTTACAAATAAACCCAAACTATTTATGATAAAATATCGCATGTCATTTATGTATTTTGAATACGGATATTTCTGAATTTAATATGTATATTTGTTCTGATTTTTTCCCGGAAAAATAGCACCGCAGTCGACAAAGCGCGTGCTCCCCAGATTTCCCTCTCGGGACATACTCGCTCCTAAAAATCTGTGAAGTTTCAAGTTAACAAGTGCCGCGAACCGTGACGTCGTTGTGAAGATGCCGCCCGATGAAGTTGGGTGCTTGTGAAGTTATGGCTCCTCCCCCATGGCCACGTCACGATGAACTTAGTTTATAGGTTTCACCATCATAGACAGACTTGTCAATGACTATAAACTTCATCAGTTTGTTACAGGGCCTGGGAGGATCGGTTCTAGCCGTTCAAGTGTCCTCGACCTTGCATTCTGTAATCATGCTTCGGCGGTCTCCGCTCTTGCCGTTACCCCGGGAATTATTGACCATGAGGCTGTTGCTGCAAATATGGGTTGTTCATTTGATCACAGTGCTTCCTTACGTTTTAAGAAAGTGTACTTTTTCGACAGGGATGATTATGCTGGTTTGTCTAGTAGAGTTGAATTTTATTCGGAGGTTGAGGACATGAACGTGACAGGTGATGTTAGCTTACTGTGGAACATAATTAGGGATAGAATAAAGACTTTGATTGATAATTTCGTTCCATCAAAAATGATCACCTCAATGCGTCATTGCATTCAGTGTTCCGAAACGCCGAAAGTGGAGTGCCACATGTATAAGCGTGTGCACAGGCCTCCGAAAGTTCCGTCAGACATTTTCGGTAGGTTGTTTAAACCGTTCGGCCACGTTCCATGGTCAGAAGACGGAAAACACAGCCGCCGCGCCATCGCACACTAACCTCCACCGTGGTCCAGTACCGACAACGCTTGCTAACATTAAAATAGCGACGCTCTCAGCGTTGTCAGACTACCAAGCTATTTCGCATGAGGTTAATTGAGATGAGGCTGTTTCCTCAGTAACATCAAGCCACATCGGCCACAGTGTGTGCCAAACAATGGCAGACTTCGATAATTGGTGCTGGAGCTATCATAATCCGTTCACCTCTAAGTTGAGACTGTGGTGGAAGCTACGTCCTCGTTAGACCAGTCTTACGACTCTCTTTTGCCACATCGCGCTCCTGGCCATACCCACGCGCAAAGAGTTGGGTCAGGTGATAAGAGCAGTGAAGTGATTGGCCATAGCCGTTTTTAAGCAGCGGTTGGAGCAGCCAAAATTTCATTTTGGAGAAGCAAAAATAGCTTTTGGAGCATAGCCACACACTTCATTTTTATTTATATCACTGCAAATATGAGAAGAGACGGCAAATATGAGGAGAACATACACTAGTCGTTTAGTTGCTTCTGGAAGCACCAGACACGGTAACAAGACGACGACTGATGAAGAAAAGCGCGAACTGCCGTGAATGATTATTTTAGGTACGAAATCCCACTGAAGAAATGTTAGAATACAATCATTATGAGCACCTAGATGTATGTGTCCTTCAAGATATAACGGCGGGGGGGGGGGGGGGAATTGTAACAAAACTGAAATTCTTAATTCAGAAAATAAAACAAAGCATAAAAAATAAACCTACAAGAGACCATATATACCTTTTGAATTCTATCTCGCTCTGGAGGAGTACCTTTCCCCTTATACGCGGGGGCGCTGCGGCAAAGAAAGACGCGCAACATCGCGACGCCTAGTTGGCAATTGTTGCTTCACTGCATTACACCACATTGCAGTGAGAAGCGCACTCAACAAAGCTACCTAACCCACCAGAACAGACCACGAACACGAGACTTGTTGCGAAACTTCTGAGTACTGTCAGTGCTTGGTGCGAAATCAAATCGAATAGTACGTTATTTGAAGCGATTATCGAAAGTCCTGAAAACCTGCACGAGCCTACACTAACAATTCGCCCCGATAGCGAGGCCTGCAGCTGTTATATTTTCAGTATTATTTAATTGAACTTGAGTTCTGGTGCAACGTTGGCGCAAATTCCTCAAATTTTTGTCAAATGTAGCAAGTGTAGCAGAATAAGCACTTTGGCGGAGTTTGGCGTATATGGCGCAGCAATCATATCACTGGGTTATAAGAGGGAGGCGGCTGATTGGCCCGGCAGGGTGAATATAGTATAGATAGTGCACACTTTTGAAAAGGGTCTATTCAAAGGTAGATGACAAGCTGTTGGTGGCTACAATACAAATAGCAGAAGCGCATACGGCGATGTTCACTCGTCTCCTATAATTTTTATATAGCCTTTGTTCTCCTCATGGGAAACACTGGATCCCACCGCTGCCGGCATGTCGTGGTCAAGACAGGTTAATGACGACAACTGATTTATTGCATACAATACGTCGTCTTGTGGGTTCTCACGCTGGTGGCATCGATGACATGATGGGCCTTGTCTGCTAACCCTCTTTCGCATATTTTTGCTGGTGCTTACCACATGAGGTGCTGTGCTCGGCGGTGGGCTTCGGTGTTGCGCACAGCAGTTCTAAATCACTATAAAAAAGAAACAGGGTGACAAACCTGTAACAATGCAGTAAACAGAGATATTTCAGACTGGCTTCATACGAAATTTTTGTTTCCAACATTTTGACATTGTAAGGCAAAGAGAATTCTGGAAGTTTCACGATCTAAGCCAACAAGCACACCCCCAAAGGATTGAGGATCCATTCCACCACCTGGCCATGGTCTGACGACCAGCTGAAATCTTGTTGCATCTTGGCCATTGTCTCGTTTTGAATTGGCGAGTATCGCTGCTGCTTTTCCGTTAGTGTTCTGGAAGCGTATGCAACTCTCTTCCTCGTGTTTTTGTGATATTGCAGGAACGCCACGCCGATCTCGTTTTGTGACGCATCCCATTAAACGTTTGCTTCTTTTGCAGGGTCGAATACTGCCAACAGCGGCTGGTTGCTTAGCTTGTCACACAGGTGCTTCCACGCCATCACGTGATTGGCCGTCCATTCAAAAACAGTGGCTTGATTAATCACTTGCCAAAACTGCTGTTCTCTAAGCAAGGACGGAAAAACGTTCTGAAATAATTGGCCACGTCTAGTAATCTGTGAAGCGCTAGCTTGCCCTCGGGCGCTGGCAATTCCAACTCGCATTTGATCAGCGACGGTAATGGCCTAGTGCTATCGTTGTCGATTACTTCACCTAGAAAGTCTATGTTCTCGACGCCGATGGTGCACTTTTCAGGCTTGAAAGTTAATGCGGCGAGTTGGGTGGCACACAGCGCCAAGCACAGACGTTCGTCGTGCTCTTGCTTTGATGACCCTCCCTCCCTCCGACTGAAATATATTCGATGTACATTCGAATGCCGGGGAGACCGTCCAATATCACGTGTAGGTTTCTTTCTTTTTTTTATAAAAGTTTTGATGCTGATGATATCCGGAACGGTTGTCTCAGAAAGCGGTGACAGCCGAAGGGTGCTGCGAACGTGCAATTCCTTTAGGCCTCATCGTCTAGCGGGATTTGATGAAAACCCGAGTTTGCATCAAGGTACGTAACATGTGTTGCTCCGGAGAGGTTACCTCCTATATCTCACCACCGCGGCATTACATGGTGTTGTCTAGTCATGATTCCGTTGATATTCCTGGGGTCGATTCATACTCGGGTTTGGCATCTTTTTTTCTTTCAAACAATAATTAGAGTATTTGATCAGTCCGTGGGCTCAGGGACTTTTAGGATGATATTTGCCCGATCCAAGCGGCCCCGATCTTCCTGGAGCAGCTCCTGCAGGGCGAGTGGTACGTGTTTCGCTTTTTGGACGACTGGCATGACATTCTTTCGCAGAACCATGCGGTAAACTCGTTGAACGCAGCCACAACCGGTGAAGAAATGGTGAAATTCTTTAGCAATTTCTTGGGAGCTGTTTTGGGACAGCCTTTTTATACGTGACAGCAGTCCAAGATGCTTGCTGAGTTGTAGGCACCGGATTGCTTGGTCTTCTTGTGAACCACGAGAAAAATCGACGACAGCCCTTCGGTCGTCCAGTGTCAGTTCTATTCGCATAGCATCCCCGTGCTGGATAATGGCTCCTCCATAGAAATGCACCATCGCGCTGCTGGGCTTACGTGTTTGCTTGGGCTGCATTTTGCAATATATTCCAAATGACGAAAGGTCATGGTGCTGGAAAAATCATTAAAATACGTCCTAAACAAAACAAACAATATATTCCAAAGGGTAGCCAGCTAGCTTGCGCTCCTATGTCAACCTTCAGTTTGACTGACACGTTCTCATCTTTTGCTCTAATCTTCCGCGAATCAAAACCTGTTCAAAATTGACGAAGCGGGCGAGTGGGTTCATGACTTAAAAAAGTTGAAAGCGCTAACACAAACAAGGACAAATAAGGGAGGTGAACAGGACAAGCGCTTACTCTCAACTGAGCATTTATTTAATAACAGCTAAAGCAAACAACTTCCGATGAAAATACACGGAATCACTCAGTAAGGTCACTCACCACCACGCGTCAGTAAAATCACTTTTATGATGCAGAAAAAGTGACGGCTGGCTGACGCAGCCTTCAGTGCCCTCTTTCTTTATAGCATGCGCTTCAAGCACTTCCCCTCTCAAGTTTTTCGGGTGGCACAGGCAGTTTCTGCAATGAAGAAGCAAGTGTCGTCCAGTTGTTGAACCCAAAGACAGGTCGTGCTCGCGCATCCTCTTACTCACGTACCGTCCTGTCTGGCCCATGTAAAATCTACCACATGTCAGCGGTATTCTGTACAACAAGCCCACGTTACGATCTACTAATCTTTTGGCATGATGGACGGTGCACATGCGCGCGTCGTTCTTTTTTTCCTGAATCCGCGGGCATAATATCGCCAACTTATATGGCGCCGAATGCAAAAGCGGCAGATCAAACCCATTTGCGACCTTTTTTAGATTATGTGAAATTTTGTGCACGTAGGGAATGGCCTAAAATCTCGTGTTCGTTTTTTTTTTTTTGTTTTTTTTTTTACCCGGACACTTGTTCGTGATCTTTTTCAGCAGCGTCTCGGCAACTCCAAGCAAAAGTGAAGTTGGATAACCGGCATCTCTAGGTCGATTAACCTGCAGGCTGAAGCTGTCACGCATAACATGGTGGCATGACTTCTGAAGTGCCGGGTGGATACAAGACGAACCAATACCCTTTTTTACTAATTTAGAATTTGCCGAATCGTAGGCAAAATTCTCTTTTTGGAGCGTGGGTGGTAACTCCAAGACATATAGTTTCTTGTGGACTACAGTCTCAAGTCTAGAAACTGAAGAAACTGGTTGTCCGGGAGTTCGTGTATAAACTTTAAGCCATTTGAGTTGTCATGAAACACTTTTAACACACTCTCAATAACCTGGCGCGTCAAAAAATTGTCAGAACGCTGCCGTAGCACCAGATTGTCGCTCACATACCGGACACCCTTACACACATGCTTCTCTTCCAAACCAATATGAACATTTTGGTAAAACTTGGCTAAGAAAAAGTCGCAAAGGACAAGGGCTACGCACGATCCTATCCTATTCAATAGCTCGATTGCTTCTCCGCTTCAATGCGTAGGAGTGCCGCTTTCAATGACAGTGGTCGAGTCTTGCCGGCACGTTCCGACTTGGCTAAGGAAAGTTCAAACCTGTGTATCGTATTGCGCTATACAAGATAGCCACGTGACGAAGCGATGAAGTGCTCGCGATACCAACGCGAGCACCCGGGACATCGTTCAGAGCTTTTGGGCTGAATGGACACACGCTGGACACTGTGGGACTTAACATCGAACTGGTAATGATGTCGCAATAATAAACATCGATACATGGTGTCAGAAGTGGCCGGACCATCCCACGACACGTCGCAACAAGTAGGCGCTTAAGAAGCAACAGCCTGGAGAGATGGACCTACTCAAACCCCCGACCCACTTCGTATGACAGGTGACGTAGGCCAGAACTGGAAGTTGTTCAAGCAAAAGCTGGAGCTATACTTCACCGTAACGGAGTCACACGGCAAGCCGTTAAGGGACGATGCGAAGACTGCACTACTGTTAAGCTTGGCGGGAGAAGATGCCATCGAGATCTTCAATAATTTCACGTTCGCCGAAGGGGAGAGCGCCAACAACTACGAGACCGTCGTAAACAAGTTCGACAGTTACTGGGACGCTCAAACGAACGAAATTTACGAGCGGTACATGTTCCGAAAAAGGATCCAGGCAGAAGGAGAGACCTTCGAGCAGTTCCTTCGAGACGTGAAGAAACGAGCACGTTCATGTAACTTCAAAGGGCTGACGGAGTCGATAATTCGCGACCAAGTTGTTATCGGAATCAACGACGACCACCTGAGGGTGAAACTCTTGCGAGACAAGCAACTTACGCTGGCGAAGGCCGAACAAATGGGCAAAGCGTCCGAAGTAGCAGCCCTTCAAAACGAAGCCTGGGGGCGGAAAGAGGAACACGTAGATCCTGTGAAGATAGAGACGGCAACGAAAGAACTACAAAAGAAATTCAAGTGTTGCAGGTGCGACCGGGAGCACAGGCCAAGTAGCTGTCCCGCCTACGGGAAGACCTGCAGGACATGTCAAGCGAAAAACCACTTCGCAGCCTGCTGTAAAAAAAGCGTCGGTAGTCGGTGAATTGAAAGACAAAGACGACGACTTCGAGATTCTCGACGTACAAGTTGACAGCCTCAGGAGCCAGCGAGACTGGACTGTGAAGGCAGTCATTGCCGGCGAAGAAGTGGTGTTAAAAGTTGATACGGGATCCCAAGCGAACCTCCTTCCCTACTCAGTCTACAGGAAGATTAAGGCCAGGGCTCCCCTTCGCCTGAGCGGTTCCATCTTGCGGTCCTACAGCGAAGGTGTGATCAAACACATGGGTGTCATCAACCAGCAGGTGACCTTCGATGGCCGATGCTGCAGCCTCGGTTTCTTCGTCGTAAAGAAAGGACGTCAGGCGCTACTAGGTCTCCAGGCAAGCGAAAGTCTTGGGCTGGTCGCCCGCAACGTGGCTTCTGTAACAACGAACAGCTCTGAGAAAATGCTGGAGGAATTTAGCGACCTTTTTAAAGGCACAGGGTGTGTACAACGCCGATACAAGATGGTGCTACGCGACGGCGCAACCCCAGCTGTCCACGCGGCTCGACGCGTTCCTCTGGCCTTACGAGAACAGCTGCGCGACGAGCTGAAGAGAATGGAGCAGGCTGCCATAATAACAAAAGTCAACGAGCCAACGCACTGGGTAAGTCCGCTCGTGATTGTCAAAAAGAAAGACGGAAAACTTAGAGTTTGTTTGGATCCAAGAATGATCAACGCGTGCATTAAGCGGGAGCACTACGAAATGCCGAGACGCGAAGATATAGAAGCCGAATTATCAGGAGCGAAAGTGTTCAGCCGGCTGGACGCCAAGGCTGGCTTCCACCAAACCCCTCTTGATGAAGAAACATCGAGGATCTGTACGTTCGCTACTCCTTTTGGACGGTACAGGTTTCTAAGACTGCCTTTCGGAATCTCGTCCGCATCAGAGGTATTTCAAAAGACTTTGAACGAGATTTTTGACTCTCTGCCCGGTGTTCACGTGTACGTTGATGATATCTTGGTGTGGGGAACATCCAGGACGCAGCACGACCAACGACTAAAAGGTGTGCTTGAAGCCGCCAAGCAAGCAGGACTCACTTTTAATCCAGAGAAGTGTAAAATCGGAGTCTCGGAAATTGACTTTCTGGGCGATACAATATCTCAGGAAGGAATAAAGCCAAACTGGGAACATATCGAGTCTATGAAACTGATGCCGATTCCATCCGACAAGCTAGGCGTGCAGAGGCTGTTGGGTGTAGTCAATTATTTTTCCAAGTACCTACCCTCGTTGGCCGAGAGAACGCCTTTGTTGCGAAGCTTAATAAGCACGACGCTGTCATTGAATGGGCTTCTAACCACACCAAAGAGTGGCAAGGCATATGCGAATGCCTAAGCAAAGAACCACTTCTTGCATTGTTTGATCCGCGTAAAGAAACGAAGGTAACGTCGGATGCATCAATGAATGGTCTGGGATCATCGCTTTTACAGCGTCATGGTGACAACAGGCGTCCCGTGGCGTACGCATCGCGGACGTTAACTTCAGCCGAGCAGCGTTACTCGCAAATTGAAAAGGAGGCTCTAGCAGTGGCCTTCGGGTGTCAAAGGTTTCACTACTTTGTTTATGGCCGCAAGGTAATTTTGGAAACAGATCATCGGCCATTGATTGCAATCGCTCAGAAGGCAATTGGAGAAATGCCACCCAGATTGCAAAGGTTTTTTCTGCGGTTGCTAAAATATGACTTCGTTATGGAATATCTTCCAGGGAAACAGCTCCATTTGGCCGACATGCTCTCGAGGGCCACGAATGACAAGTCAGGGGATGATACAACAAGCGAGGACGAGGTCGAAGTGCACGCCGTGAGTGTAGTAACAGCCTTTGTCAGCGCTACCACAATGAAGAGCATTGCCAAGGGAACCGCTAAGGACCCGTTTTTACGCACAGTAATACGAAGCGTCAGCAACGGCACGAGAGTAGAAGGAGAACTAAAGCCTTTTGAGGGCGAGCTTTCAGTGGTGAAGGGTATTCTGCTGAAAGGCACAAAAGTTGTCGTACCCGAGGCCATGCGTCCCGAGATGTTGAAGAGAATTCATCAAGGTCGCATGGGCCTAAATAAGTGCAAAGCGAGAGCACGTAGATTCGTATTTTGGCCAGGTATTAACGCAGATGTTACATCTCTGATAAAACAGTGTGGGATATGCAGACGCTACGCGTACAGTCAGCCAAGAGAACCCCTTATCTTGAGCCCGACACCGGAATTTCCGTGGTACAGGGTTGGTGTTGATCTGTTCCAGTATGGAGGAAAATCATACTTATCCGTATGTGATGCTCTTTCCAACTTTCCAGAAGTGGAGGAACTAAACGACACGTCGTCAAGCACAGTCATTGAGAAGATGGCGGCCATATTTGCGAGATACGGCATCCCAGTCGAAGTATGCAGTGACAATGGACCCCAGTTCTCAAGTCGAGAGTTCACCTTATTTGCTCGCAAGTATGACTTCAGACACATAACGTCAAGCCCGGAGTTCCCTCGGTCAAACGGTTTATCAGAGAAAGGCGTGCAGGTTGTGAAGCGGATCCTCAAGAAGACAAAAGAAAGCCGAGAAGATTTTTGGCTGGGTTTGCTGAGTTATAGATCAACCCCACTAGAAGACGGACGTTCGCCAGGGGAGCTGCTGCAAGGACGAAGGTTGAGGTCAAGTCTTCCGGACTTCGGTGACCAGCCAGGTTTGAAGGTGCAGAAGCACGTCCAGACCGAGTATTCCAGAGGTCCACTTCCGCAGTCGGAAGAGGGCCAGGTCGTCAGAGTCAGAAAGAGATGGTGGTCTAAGAAGGCAAAAGTCGTCGCCAAGACACGCCCGAGATCGTACCAAGTTTTAACCGAGGACGGCAGGGTTATTCGGAGGAACAGGCAACATCTGCTACCGATAAGCGAGCCTTTCAGACCGAACACACTGCAAGATGACACCCCGGACGAGGAAACTCATACAGGCTTACCATCGGTGGCATCACCGGGCCATGCTTTAGTGCCTTTAAGCAGGCGTTCGCAATCTCCTCCACGAAGATCCCAGCGGCAAACAAGGCCTCCTGTGCGACTACACTATGACTGTAACTTTAATCAAGTGCCTTAATGTGTTCTCTCTTTTTTATTATTATTTTCTTTTAACTAACGTGATCGCAAGACATTTTTATATAAAAAAAGAAGAAAAACAGGGGGGATGTATCGTATTGCGCTATACAAGATAGCCACGTGACGAAGCGATGAAGTGCTCGCGCTACCAACGCGAGCGCCCGGGACATCGTTCGGAGCTTTTGGGCTGAATGGACACACGCTGGACACTGTGGGACTTAACATCGAACTGGTAATGATGTCGCAATAATAAAAATCGATACAACCTGTTTTTTGAACATGCGTCAATTCTCGCTCATGTCCCCTCTTTTTCTGAGGTGAGGCGGCGGCTTTGGGAAAACCATGCCGATGATGTTGATGCTGCTGCCGTCGTATTTTACAAAAATGCGTGTTTTGCATCACACTTCGAACGCCCTGCATTGGCTGTTGCGAACGATAAGCCATGACAAGCCGGGAGCGAGGAGAAAAGTAGGCCGCCTAGATTAGTGACCATAATTTATACACAGGTGTGGGAGAGGGACTTAATTCCCTCACCACGTGAAATAGATTAGGAAACATTGCTGACCCGCGGCGCGGCGCAAGATACGATACACTCCCCAAACAGTTAAATCTTTTACTTACTGTGCACTCTTATGGCTTCTTTGCACAATCGCAATATATGTTAAGTTATTCGTTACATTACACATTAATAGACTGCTTAATACGCAGATCAAGCGTTCCAGTGTTTAGAGCTGTAGTGGTAGTAAAAATGCCTTGTTTCGATTAATGATATGTTCCTCTGGCGGTCAAGCAAACGTGAAGTAATACCGACGTAACAAGGGGTTCTCGCCAATTTTCTCATGTTTTCGCCACATAGCTGTAAACTATACTAGCGTCGTAGCTGAAATGAAGCAAATGGCTCGAGCAGAGGTACTCCAATTTCCGTTCAGAATTACACTATTAAAAAAAATACAGGAGGAAGCTCACGTTTCGCCTTTAAGGATGTAACGCGAGAGTTAAACATATAAACCCCCGATCGTTCCCAAACCGTGCAAGCGTGTCTGCATGGAGTAGTCGTTAGCATGTCAGGCTTGGAATACAAAGGGTCGTTAATTCTAACCCCGCCTCCACCTAAAATTCTTCATATTCCATCTTTGAAGCGAATGAGTTACTTTATAAAGTGAACTTACTCTAGACATGGGGCAACCGTTATTTCGAAATACTTGTGTTTTAATCAGTTTTATGCCATGCGTTACGTCACGTTTCCCGTGAGCGTTGTGGGGTGTTTGAAATTTCCACTCAAGGTTATGTGGCTGTGACGTCATGACTCGATCGACTAGTCAGGATTCCCGTCCCGCAGACGCCGGCTTTTCTGTGACACGAGCCTATCGCTGTAAAAGGCACTGTCAGGCACCGGGAGATTGATTCTGTTACAGGCATTACCGATGTAGATTCTTTGCTTATCTGATCGTCCGAGGGCGCCACAATCACAGGCATAAAGAGAGTGTGTCGAGTGCACAAATATAGTGTATAGGGTGTTTGCAGCTAACTGGTGCCGAGTCATGAACAAGAGTGTGCATGCTGCGTGTGCAGAATAAATGCAGCATTCTTAAGAGCAACGTTGGGCAAGTCAGTATATTTTTGGCGGTTGGTGAAACTGGGTATTTAATACCAATTAATTTGCCAACATTTTACAGAATATATTACGGTCAAAGACTCTAATTTAAATGTTGCAGAGCGTGTTGAACAACGCCCCATCTTGCCGTTGACATCGAGGTGGCCATTGTCAGTATATTTATTTAACTTTAAAAAAGTGCGGGAGATTGAAACAAATGCAAGATTAGCTTTCGCTTTGCGGATGGTATTTTGCCATTTACCTAGCAAAATGGACAATTTTGAGAGTTGGTAAGAGTTCATAATTACTTACAGCGCGACTGGGACAAGGACAGACAGAGAAGAAAACAGTACAAGCGCTGAACTAGCAACTGATTCTATTGAAAAGAAAAGACATGTGATGCTGCTGCTGCTCGTGCAGGGATGCCCCTCCGTGGCCCTGGCGCTTCTTCTTTCACTCAATACGAAACCGGCCAAGTTATCCGAGATCCAAAAAGCCGATCTCTCTCTTCATCAAAGTCACTGTGGGCTGGCTCACACACAAGGATCCGGTTTGTGTTATGTGGTACGTCTCCATCATTTCTCGGTGTAGTTTGTGGTTGTGTCGGAACATCACTGTAGTCTTGTTAAAAAGGGGTTGGCATCCGCGATCCCAGCAATGCATCGCGAGATGCGTGTGAGCGGTTCCTTTCATAGAACTGTGGTGTTCTCGTAGTCTTATGTTGAGGCAACGCCTATCTGTCCTATGTAGGCACGCCCGCAGGAAAACGGAATCTTGTAGGCCACGCCTTCTATGCAGGCGACAAACTGCATTCCGTGTTTGATGCCGCAGCCGCCGCTGTGAGACTTAAGATCGTTATTTCTCGCGTGTTTGTTGACTGCGGACCCCGCAGGGGGCACCTGTGAAAGCAGGTGTTTGGAGAGTGGCGTCTTCACGGACCCTGAGCCCCGCTGGGGGCGCCTGCGCCTTAGGTGCTAGGTGCTTGGTGAGTAGCGTCACCACGGACCCCAGCCACGTGGGCCACCATACCCGCACGCAGGCGGTACCTACTTTAGTAGGTGCTTGGTGAGTGGCGTCACTACGAACCCCGAGCCATGTGGGTTCGCCCACCCACGTCTGGCCGTGCGTGGCGTACCCGTGTCCGGGGAAAAGGGGACCCTGGTGGTTGAGCTGAGCCCGGGGTATGTTTGGACCCTTCGGGGCCCCCCGGGTGAGGCAATACACCGCTTCGGCCCCTGCTTCTCGTAGACGGGTGTCCTGGCTTTGCCCGACCAGGATGTTTCAGTCAGTCGCCTCTTCTACAACCTTCTTCCTTCTTTCACTTTTCCTCCCACCTCTTTCTCTTTTCTTCTACACTCTCTTCCTTCCTCTTTCTCTTTCTTAGGCGGCAAGGGCCAACCTTGAGTGTAAACAGGACCTGTCCCTGCAACCACACTAGGGTATAGTGCCCGGGCAGCACTGGTAGTGCAATTGTGTCAGCCAAGCCTTTCTTAATATGGCACATTATCTACCCCCTTGTTGGGCTCCGTGGTGGGCGGTGCACCCGGGCACTGAATTTTCTTCCCCATCTCTATGGGTCTGCACAAAAAATCCTTCCTTGATCGGCCCCCGAAAAGGGGTCGCACCGTAGCTTCTACCTCGCATGAGACACATTCTGCTCCACCTAGATTCCAGAAATTCTTGGTACTTCACTCTGAAAGTGACAAACCGCTCTCGAAAATGTCACCATTTCTTGTTCCAAAAGTCCTGGAGAGTGTGGTTAGGAAGAATTTCAAGGCTAAAAAGCTGGCATCAGGCGATTTACTTGTTGAAATTGAGACCAGCCACCAGAGTTCTCTGCTTCTTGCACTCAACTCTGTGTCGGACTACAAGGTTAACGTGACACCCCACAAGACATTGAACACCATCCAAGGAGTCATCTTGGAAGACGACCTTCTGGACGCGTCTGAGAGCGGAGTAGTGGAGGGCCTTTCTGACCAGGGGGTTGTAGCTGCAAGGCGCATCTCCTTGCGTCGTGACGGCCAAGAGCTGAAGACGAGGCACATTGTGCTTACCTTTGAGGCCACCACACTTCCCGAGTCTGTGAAAGCTGGATACCTTTTCTGCAGAGTTCGTCCGTACGTTCTAAACCCCAAAAGGTGTTTCAACTGCCAAAGATTTGGACATGGCTCACAGAACTGCCGCGGCAATGCCACATGTGCTAAGTGTTGCAAAACTGACCATGCAGCAGACTCTTGCTCCAACGACGCAGTCTGTGTAAATTGCAAAGAACCCCACCCCGCTTACTCCAGATCATGTAAGACGTGGAAAGATGAGAAAGAAATTCTTACCCTTAAATTGAAAGAAAACCTCTCATACCCAGAGGCGCGTCGCCGCTTCGCGTTTTTGCGCAAGGATGACTTTGCACAGGTGGTGCAGCGGGTACCTGCACCACTGAAGGTTGCGGTGGCAACTCAGACATCATTCCCGGATGCTAGGAAGCCACTGCAGTCCCGAACACCCCAGCTGAAGCTTCAGCTTCCTGGGCGTTCACTCTCGGCTGGTAGGCCTACATCCTCCTCCAGCGAGAGCTGTTCCTCTTCCACGGGGCAGCAGCCTGTCCGCTTTCATGTAGAGGGCTCATAGGCTGTTTCTCCCAGCTGCCCAAGATGGGTCGGCTGTGTCCGCACCTGTCAGTGCTTCCCGGTCTCCTTCCAAGGAGAGGGGACCACGCTCCCGACCAAATTCTTCGGAGGGAGCGTCCTCATCCTAGGAGTGGCACGATTCTTGTGCCACTGCTCCAGCACCCAAGGGGCAGGAGCAGGTGGGTTTGGGCGACTGCCTGCCCAGTACCTCTGCTCCTCCGGTTGGTGGAGGTCGGGGCCGGGGTTTTCCACCTCGTGCCCAGAGCCTCCCTAAACCGGCTAGAACAGCCTCCGCCCACGAGGCAGAACCAATGGAGGAGGGTGCCGAACCATCCACTCCTGCGTCTGACCCAGACGACATTAAGTGGCAGGTCTCCAAGGGCAAGCACAAGAGCGAAAAACCAATTCTACCACCAAAGTGACAATTATACTTTGCAAGGCTGGTATGCTCTCTCAACAGGAATATCATCCTGCATCTTCAGTCACTACACTAACCTCACGACACCATGTTATCTTGCTCATTCCCATTGCTCCACCTACTCCTAAGGACCAGCCAAGACAGAGGAGTAACGGCAACTCCCTCGCCAGTGGCCTCGGCCCAAAGTCTCGACGCCCTTGGTGGTCAGAGGGGGCAGTTCCATATAGACCAACCAGAGGACCACTGGCGACTTCCTCGCCAGGGGCTTTATTTTTAATTGTTTTTTCCCAAAGGTTCGGTCGGAGCTGCCTCCTTGCAGACTCATCAAATCATCATTCATGCCAATTTTTAAATTTTACTAAATTTACTTCCTGTGACTGGCTTAGTTTTACTCTAGCTACCATTACACGGAGCTTGTGACTTTCTGGTGAAAAGCTGACTGCCTAACATTAATCATGTCTGTCTTTTTACAATGGAACTGTCGTGGACTTTTTTCCAATTATGACGACATCACCTTTTTAATAAATGAACACCACCCTCCTGCCTTTTGTTTGCAGGAGACGCACCTTAAAGAAAGTCACTCCAATGTTCTTAGACACTTCAAAGTGTTCAGAAAAGATAGGTTAAACGCATCTGTGGCTTTAGGTGGTGTTGCAGTGGTTGTCCAACGCATGGTCCCGTCCACTGAAGTGGCTTTGGAAACCTCTCTCGAGGCTGTGGCCGTCCATTTGCTGCTTGACCGCGTGATTACCGTCTGCTCAGTGTACATCTCCCCGGGGTATCAGCTGCAGTACGAGGAGCTAAATAATCTAATTAGCCAGCTTCCGGTGCCTTACATCATTTTAGGTGATTTCAATGCACACAATCCTTTGTGGGGAAGCTCTAGAAGATATTCTCGAGGGGCACCCGTTGAACGGTTTCTTCTTTCGACAGGATTGTGTCTGCTCAACACAAAAGAAGCCACTTATTTTAGTTCAGCAACTTGTAGTTTTACTTCCACTGATCTTTCGTTTTGTCAACCTTCTTTGTACCCCCTGCTTTTATGGAAGGTCATCCAAACTCCATATGGGAGTGACCACTTTCCACTCATTTTAGAGTTTAACCATCCTCCTGCTGGTCTTTTAACACGTACCCCTCGTTGGAAGCTTGAAAAGGCTCACTGGTCAATCTTTACAGATGCCTCACTTATAGCATGTTCATCCCTTGATGATCTTTCCATCGGCGATGTCACGGAGCACATTACTCAGCACATATTGCAGGCCGCTATGCTTGCCATTCCCATGACATCCTTACATCTTCCAAAAAGGCCAAAGCCGTGGTGGAACGAAGACTGCCGCAAGGCAAAGAAAGAACAGAATCGTGCATGGGGTATTCTCAGGCGTTATCCCACGGCAAATAACCCGATCAGCTTGAAGAAAAAAAGAGCGCCAGCAAGGTATATCCGACGGCGAGCCAAGCGGCAAAGCTTTAGAGGGTATGCTTCCTCAATCAATAGCAGCGCGTCCTCGTAAGAAGTTTGGGACCGTGTGCATAAAACTGAAGGCTCTTACCGGGTATTTTCTGCCCCGCTCCTGAACCAAAACGGAGTATGCCCTGCCAGCATAGAAGAACAGGCGAATGTCCTTGGTGAGGATTTCGAATTTGTTTCAAGTTCTGAGCATTATACTCGGTCATTTCAGCGACACAAGCTACAGGCAGAGAAAAAGGCAGTTCCTTTGTCAGGTGGCTTGCAGGAGCCCTATAATTCACTATTTACACTTTTTGAACTACAGCTGGTACTTCGTTCGTCCAAACAGACGGCTCCTGGGCCAGACGGCATTCATTACAAAATGCTTCAGCACCTCCATCTATCAACTCTTGAGCTTGTTTTTATATTTGTTCAACCGCATTTGGCTTGAAGGTTGCTTCCCCTCATTTTGGAAGGTGGCTATCATAATTCCCCTGCTGAAGCCCGGAAAGGATCCTACCTCTACGTCTAGCTTAGGCCGATAGCCCTCACGTGTTGTTTTTCAAATACACAAGAAAGGATTATAAATAAAAAGGCTTATATTTTATTTAGAAAGAAACAAGCTACTTGACCGTTACCAGTGTGGTTTTCGCTCAGCTCGATCGACGGTTGACCATCTGGTCCGCTTTGAGACCACTGTGCGAGAGGCCTTTGTAAATAGACAGCATTGCTTCTCTGTCTTTTTTGACTTAGAAAAGGCATTTGATACAACTTGGCACTACGGCATATTGCAGGATTTGTTCAACATTGGTCTTTGCGGCAGAATGCTAGGTGCCATCCATAGTTACCTCCGGGATCGCAGTTTTCGTGTGAAGCTTGGGGCAACTCTTTCTAAAAAATTCTCGCAAGAAAATGAAGTCCCACAAGGCGGCGTCCTTAGTGTAACAATTTTTATCGTAAAAATGAATTCAATTTCTCGTATTATACCCCCATTTGTTCAGTACTCGCTCTTGTTGTTGCTGTACAAATTTCAGTCTCATCTTGTAATCCGTCCATCTGTGAACGTCGACTTCAACTTGCGATCAACAATTTGGTCAAATGGGTGGATGTAAATGGTTTTAGGTTTTCTCCTGAGAAAACTGTTTGTGTGTGCTTCTCTCGTCGCCGCGGATTTTTACTTGAGCCTTCCTTAACTATGTATGAAGTCCCTATTGCAGTAAAGAACGAACACAAGTTTTTAGGTCTTATATTTGACTCCAAAATGACATTCATTCCACATGTTAAGAGCCTCAAAATGAAATGTGTAAAATCACTTAATAAACTAAAGGTCTTGTCGCACGTATCCTGGGGGGCTGATCGGTGTTGTTTATTGCGCATCTACCGCTCAGTCGTACGGTCCCGACTTGATTATGGCTGTATTGTGTACGGCTCCGCACGGGCGTCGGTTCTCAAGATGCTGGACCCCATTTATCATTAAGGGCTCCGACTTTCCACTGGTGCTTTTCGCACATCTTCAATACTCAGCTTAAATGTAGAGGCAAATGAGCCCTCACTGGAGAAAAGGAGGTTTGAATTAGGCTTCATGTACTCTCTGCGAATTAGGTCTGTTCCTGGTCACCCGACCCTGGACTGCATAGAACAAGTACATTATGAGCATATTTGTTCCACCTCTCGCCATGAAAATTCGTTCTTCTGCTGAGTCCATAGGGCTGGATGTGCTACCCTCAGTTGTACAACGCTTGAACTCAGTAGCTCCTTCGGACCTCATACCCATCTACTGTGAGTTGAAACTAACAAAATACAACAAGAAAGAGATCCCTAATAAAGTTCTGAGACAAGAATGTTTCGAACTCCAAGACCAATACCGAGACTTCACAAGTTTCTACACTGATGGGAGCAAAACTGATTCCTATGTAGGCTGCTCAGTGGTAGGGCCTTCCGTGAAGTGCGTCCAGAGAATTAACAATAATGCCTGTATTCTTCCCGCAGAGCTTTACGGCTTACTCCTTGCCATAGACCACATCCCTAAAAAGAAGATCCGTATGTCAATTGTTTACACTGACTCACTTAGTGCTTTACGAGCTCTGGACACAACGGGGGATGTTCAAAATCCGCTTGTTCTAGAAATAAGGAACCGGTTACTTTCAGCACCAAAAGGAAGAAAGGAATAACATTATACTGGGTACCTTCCCATGTAGGGATTCCTGGGAATGAGGATGCTGACCGTGCAGCGAGCACTGCTAAGGATCGACAAGTGGATCTGCACAAGATACCCTATAGAGATTATAGACATGCCCTGAAAAAATCTACAAAGTACAAGTGGCAAGAGGAGTGGAACCAAGAAATTAACAATAAGTTGCATGCCGTAAAACCTTTAATTCAAGAATGGGAGAGTGCACGTCATCGTGAGCGATTTTATGAGGTGGTATTATGTCGACTCCGAATCGGTCATGCACGTCTTACCCATGGGCACCTGTTGCGAGGGGAGGATGCTTTGGAGTGTGAACACTGCCACATTCCGTTAAGCATCCTACATATCTTACTTGTATGCCCTTTGTATGACCAAGAACGCCACAGACACTTTGCTAAGGTTTACCAAGAGCATACACCATTACATCTCGCCCTTTTACTCAGTGATGAGCCGTTGATTCCACACAAGTGTGTTTTCAACTTTCTTAAGGATATAAGACTCCTGGACCAGCTATAATTTTAATAGTTTGTCGTATTCATTGCCACATCTTATGCGCTTGTACTTTCATGATCATTGTTTTATTCAATTACAAGCTACTATAGCTCTTTCTTCTCCTTAACCTTGATTTCAGCAATAGTCCTAGTTGCTGGCGCATTATAGCCTTGGTCGCTGCTGCGCCATTAAACCCCAATCGATCAATCAATCAATGTTGACTGCGGAGCACTCAGAGCTGAGCTTGTGGCGGGCGGAAAAAAAAAGTGTTGCTGCAGGAGAAAAGAAAGGAAAAAACCTCACGTTAGACGTATTTTTCGCGGCAAAAACCCATAAGCCAGGAGTCCCCTTTCGCACCATAGCGTCCGAGCGGAATTCTTGGTTATACACAATTTCGGGCTTTTTGCAAGAGCACCTCGACTCCCTACATATTGTAGACCCAATGTGCGTCTCCAATTCCAAGGCGGTTGTTGACTTTCTAAATGTCAGTAACCCACACGGGTGCAGCGGGTTCAGCATCGACGTTCAATAATTATATTATTCTATGCCACACGACGACCTCATGACTAGTGTCAAGGAGTGCATCACGGAACAGAACGACGAAAGCGCCTTCACGACGCGATGCGGAATTACGGTAGAAGACTTTCTCGAACTCCTGTCCGTTTATTTAAAGTCCACACTCATCGGATGGCAGGACAAGGAGTACATACAGAAGTCCGGCGTATGCATAGGGTCTAGGGTAGCTCCTGTGCTCAGTAACATCCTCCTAGGCAAGATCGATCGGGATCTAGAACCCTAGCGCTTGGAGAAAAACACCAAAAAAGTGTTTAGGTACGTAGACGATTATTCGGTGTTCGTTGAGAGGGCTAATTTCCATCAGAAGCTTTACGATGTGCTGAAGATCTTCACGGAAAAAGTGCCAGGACTTCACTTCACCTATGAAGCCCCAAAACAGAACCTCATCCAGTTCCTGGATCTCCGCATCGAAGTGGGGGACGATCATGTTTGCTGGAGTTACAGTCCCAGAACAGCGAAGGCTCTTCTTAACTTTCGATCAGCCCACTCCAAACTCGTCAAACAAGGCATCGCATTTTCCTGTCTGAGGACTGCTCTAACAAGCACATGCATCCACAATTTGAGTTCCAGCTTCATGTCCCAAATTCAACGGCTCAAGGATTCGGAATATCCTAATTCGGTCCTTTCTTCAGCTTGCGAAAAAATCGTGAAACACATAAAACAGATCCCGCGATCGAGCAACGTGTCCTCGAGCCGAAAGAGAAAAAAAAAAAATACCTCAGTCATACCGTACATCCACCGCCTTTCCCACGGACTGAAGAAAGTCGCCTCAAGATACAACGTGAATGTTGTTTTTTCCGCCCGCCACAAGCTCAGCTCTGTGTGCTCCGCAGTCAACAAACGCGCGAAAAATAACGATCTTAAGTCTCACAGCGGCTGCAGCAGCAAACACGGAATGCAGTTTGTCGCCTGCATAGAAGGCGTGGTCTACAAGATTCCGTTTTCCTGCGGGCGTGCCTACATAGGACAGACTGGGCCTTGCCTCAACATAAGACTACGAGAACACCACAGTTCTATGAAAGGAACCGCTCACACGCATCTCGCGATGCATTGCCGGGATTGCGGATGCCAACCCCTTTTTAACAAGACTACAGTGATGTTCCGACACAACCACAAACTACCCCGAGAAATGATGGAGACGTACCACATAACACAAACCGGATCCTTGTGTGTGAGCCAGCCCACAGTGACTTTGATGAAGAGCGAGATCGGCTTTTTGGATCTCGGATAACTAGGCCGGTTTCGTATTGAGTGAAAGAAGAAGCGCCAGGGCCACGGAGGGGCATGCCTGCACGAGCAGCAGCAGCATCACATGTCTTTTCTTTTCAATAGAATCAGTTGCTAGTTCAGCGCTTGTCCTGTATTTTCTCCTCTGTCTGTCCTTGTCCCAGTCGCGCTGTAAGTAATTATGCCATTTACCATCCGCTGGGCGGATGGTAAACAAGTCACGGTGGACTCATTTAAATATCGTGCGCATTTTATTGCCCTAAAAGAGACACGCGAAGGCTATATCTTGATGTCAACGACACGATATATGTTCCTCGACACGCTCTTCACCTTACGTGTTGGACGGGTTGCAAACACATTATTATTTGCAGTGCTGTGTGGAATCTTTGTTACTTGAACAGGCTGGCACCTCGCAAAAAAATTATGACCCGCTCAATTGGGCTTTGAACAAAATTGCGTTCGTTCGAAATGTATAGCATGAACAGTTTCTTTTGAATGCATCACAAGTTAGATGTAACACCCTTTATATATATTCGAACATTGCATAAATTACCCCAGACTTCTAGTTTTTTGGTTGGCATTACCTTCTTTATTTCGGTAGAGAGATTTTCCTCCTACATCTCCTCGCGCACTGTGGCCAGGTGAACAGAGCCTTACTAAAACGCACTGCGGTAGTGTAGCTGCCACACTATACACTGACTAGAACGAGCGTGTTAGTCAAAGGAAGATATGGTGTATCGGCTGTGTGGGCTAGCGCTGCCGCCTTGCTTTGACTACCTCCTGAGGCGCCGTCCTCAGGCAAGCGCCTAAGGACCGCGTGAGGACGAGGTGTTGGGTCTTTTGTCGCGAAGTGGCTCATTTCAAGGCCAACAGGAGTCGACGTGTGTGGCGACGGCGGATATGCGCTGCCTCCTCCCAAGCAACCAAAGCCTCGAGGGCCTGCACGTGAATCGAGGAGACCGTAAGTCCACCTCCCCCCCCCCCCCCCTCCCCCGTCGCGGAGTGCGGCACTTGCCAGCCTGGTGCCGTGGAATAATGGGTGCGTGCGGACAAAGTGGAGATGCGCGCGGGGGTCGGTCTCGTTCGGGCTGGGGGGTGGTGAAGTGGAGTGCAGAGTGTGCAGACATTGGACTCACGAGGGCGACCGCAAGACAGATACCGAACCCGACACCCATCTTAAAGGGTCTTTAAAAGTTTTCTTTTTTAACAATGACTGAAACACGCGTGTCAAAAAAAAAAAAAAAAATTACAGCAAAAAACGTTATTTGTAGAGCATTATTGACGGCTAGAGATTTATTTGAAATCCTGCGCCCAAAGTCCATGACGTCACGGATCATTCCGGAATGACCAACTCGGCCCTTCGCTCTCTCCACCTCAACGTGATGGCCAAGCCGATCCACATCTCCTCCACGCGCCCGAAATGCCGAGAGAGTAAACAAGTGGAAAGGCGGTGACTACCGATTAAATCGCATCTCTCGCCTTCAAATTGCTCTATTTTTTTTCGCGTAAAATACTTTCTGACACGTGTGTCCTAAGCAGATTTTTAATAACAAATTCTTGTTTTCAGGGGCTTTTTAAAAGGGCTCGCCAATTAATGTTTTGCTGTTTTCTAGTTTCATATAAAATGGAGCTCACCCAACGTAGGAGCACGGGTGAGTGTTTTTCTCGGAAATTCAAATTATTCGGGGGTCTTAAGATAATTGAATTTACATAAACAAGCAAAACCTTTTTGCTGCCTGATACATTCGGCAAATTGAAATGATTAAACATTTGGAGTAGAGCGGATGCCCAATTATCCGCTGGTCAGGCTCACGGCTGACGCGCCGAGCATCGGCACTCGTGCCACTCGTGTGCTAATCGTTGCCCCTTGCATTGTCGTAGCTGCAGGCTCCGAACGCGGCTGGTGCTACCAATGGACCTGTGCTGAGAATATAACAGCGTCAGATAATTTAGCACGCCAAAACATAACGACGTTCTTCGTACACTTCGCCGCGCCTCACCGCCCTGGGGAGTGCCCGACCAAACGAGTTTAGAGTCCAGCGCGGTGGTGGGATCAAAGCACCGATCCAGGCCAAAAAATTGCACCCAGTTCGTTAAAAAAAGAATGTGAAAGATAACGGTGGCAAATAGACATTAGTTTTTTTCCAAATGCCCCACAAATGAACGCAAAAAGAACCCCGCAGGGGGCACCTCTGAAAGCAGCTGTTTGGAGGGTGGCATCTCCACGGACCCCGAGCCCCGCAGGGGGCGCCCGCACCTTAGGTGCTAGGTACTTGGTGAGTAGCGTCGCCACGGACCCCAGCCACGTGGGCCACCACACCCGCACGCAGGGGGTGCCTACTTTGGTAGGTGCTTGGTGAGTGGCGTCGCTACGAACCCCGAGCCATGTGGGTTCGCCCACAGATGTCTGGCTGTGTGTGGCTTAGCCCGTGTTCGGGGAAAAGGGGACCCTGGTTGTTGAGCTGAGCTAGTGGTATGTGTGGACCCTTCGGGGCTCCCCGGCGAGGCAATACACCGCTTCGGCCCCTGCTTCTCGTAGACTGGTGTCCTGGCTTGGCCCGACCAGGATCATTTAGTCAGTCGCCTCTTCAACCCTCTTCTTCCTTCTTTCACTTTTCCTCTCATCTCTTTCTCTTTTCTTCTAGACTCTCTTCTTCCTTTTTCACCTCCTTAGGCAGCAAGGGCCAACCTTTAGTGGAAACAGGTCCCGTCCCTGCAACCACACTAGGGTTCAGTGCGCGGGCAGCACTGGTAGAACAATTGTGTCAGCCAAACCTTTACTGCTATGGCACATTACCTACCCCCTTGTTGGGCTCCGTGGTGGGCGGTGCACCCGGGCACTGAACTTTCCTTCCCATGTTATGGGTTCTCGCACTAAAACCGTCCTCGATCGGCCCCTGAAACGGGTCCACACCGAGGTCCAATTTTCAAAGCATTCACCACCTACACCTGCCAGATTTCAAAGTTTTTGATTCGTCACTCCGAAAGTGAGAAACAGCTCTCGAGATTGTTGCTTTTCATTGTCGCAAAGGCACTCGAGGGTGTTGTCGGTGAGGAATTCAAAGAGAAGAAAATGCCATCCGCTAACCTACTTGTTGAAGTCGAATCAAGCGAGCAGAGTACTGCACTACTCGGTTTAACGTCTGTTCCTGGATATGACGGTTTTGTCGCTCCGCACCGAACGTTAAACAGCATCCCAGGAGTTATCTCCAAGGATGACCTTCTTGACAGCTCTGAGTGGGAAATCGTTGAAGGCCTCTCCGTCCAAGGAGTCACAGCTGCAAGACGCATCACCATACGTCGTGATGGGAACGAGCTCAAGACAAAACATATTGTACTCACCTTTCAATCGACCGTCCTTCCTGAAGCTGTGAAAGCGGGGTACCTGCGCAGCAGGGTTCGGCCTTATGTGCCAAACCCCGTAGATGCTTCAAGTGCAAGAGATTTGGCCATGGCTCTCAGAGCTGCCGTGGTAAGGCCACTTGTAGAAAGTGTAGCAATACCGACCACGAAGCTGATGCATGTAGCAACAACCGTCACTGTGTAAACTGCTCAGAACCTCACCCAGTATATTCCAGATCATGCAAGACATGGAAAGACGAGAAAGATGTCCTCATCTTGAAATTTAAAGAAAACTTTTCTTACCCTGAAGCACGCCGTCGCTTTGCATTCGTGTGGAAAGGCAGCTACGCCCAAGTGGTGAAGCGGCGACCTGCACCACTGAAGGTTGCAGTGGCAACCCAGACGTCCTTTTTGGATTATGGGAAGCCAGGGCAGTCTTCCAGGACCCAGCTGAAGATTCAGCTTCCATGGCGTGCAATCTCGGCTGGTTTGTCTGCTGACCCTCCTAGCCAGAGAACAAACATTAGCACCCCTGCAGGACAGCAGCCTCTGCCTTCTCATGTAGAGGGTACGCAGGCTGCTTCCCGAGCTCAGGATGGGCCGGCGGCTACGGCAGCCGTCCCTCCTCCGCGGTCTCCTTCCAGGTGAAGGGTCGACACTCTCGCCCACACTCCCTGGAGGGAGCGTTATCGAAAGAGCGGCGTGGCTCTCGTGCCGCTCCTGCAGCACCTAAGGGGCAGGAACTGGTGCACTTGGGTGATCCCTCGTCCAGCACCTACTCCGGCCATTTGGCTGGAGCTGGTCGTGGACGGGGCATGGCGCCCCGTCCTCCGAGCTTGCCCAAAACCAGCAGCAAAGGCCTCGCTTCAAGAAGTAGAGACAGTGGATGATAGCATGGAAATCTCCATTCATGCGTCTGACCAAGACGACATGAAATGGCAGACTCCGAAGACTAAGCAGAAGAACCGAAAGCCCGTGATCCCCCCAAAGTGATGTTGCTGATCTGTTGGGTCCATGAGCGGCAGATTTGTAACTTTCCATGTATACCCTTCTAGTTTTACTGGGTTAGCAGCGTTTTAATTAATTTTTTTCATAACACTTTTAGAGGCATGCCTAAATTTCATTTCATGCAGTGGAACTGCCGCGGTCTTTTACGTAATGTTGATGATGTCCATTTTTTATGGATGATTTACGTCCTATTGCTCTCTCTCTACAAGAGACGCACCTCAATGATTATCATAAGCCAGTATTGCACCGCTATCAGGTTTTTAGAAAATATCGCCCTGCATCTAATTCATCTGATGGAGTAGCTGTGGTTGCCCAGAAAGGAGTTGCCTGCTCTCAGGTTCCTCTTGCTACGCCTCTTGAGGCTCTGGCTGTGCGTCCTGTTTTGGACAGCTTTATCACTGTTGTTTCTATTTATATTCCACCAAACATTCCACTGCATCCTCATGATCTTCACTGTTACACAGCTTCCTCACCCATTTTTAGGAGAGTTTAATGCTCACTACCCTTTTTGGAATAGCGCCCGTCAGGACTCGCGTGGTGGGGTGATTGAGCGATTTTTATTATCTTTTGGGTTGTGCCTTATGAATGCGAGAGAGCCAACCTATTTAAGCGCAGCTCACAACTCATTTACATCTGTTGACCTTTCAATTTTATCCCCCTCAGTGTTTTCTGCATTTACTTGGAAAGTATTAAATAACGCCTTTGGGAGCGACCACTTTCTAGTCGTTCTGGAGAGTCGGGTTTCTATCGCAAGCCTGGTGAAACGCAGTCCACGTTGGAAACTGAAAAATGCAGACTGGGGTCTTTTCAGCCTAAACTCCGAACTCAAACCTTGCATGTTCTCGCCATTAACACATGATGAAGCCACCACTTACATTACAGATCAGATCATAAATGCTGCCTTTCGCTCCATCCCTCAGACTTCCTGTAACATGGCCAAAACATGTAAGCCACGGTGGAATAAAGAAAGTTCTGCCACAACGAAAAAACAGGATAAGGCTCGGGACATATTTCGGAGATATCCAACATCCGAGAATTTGATGGAGTTTCAGAGAAATAGAGCTCAAGCTCGTTCAACCAGGAAGCAGGCAAAGAGGAAGTCATGAAAGGTTATTTGACCTCTATCAGCAGCTACGTCCCAGGAAAGGAAGCGTGGGAACAACTTCACCAAGATGAAGGCAAATACCGCTGCTTTACAGTTCCACTTTTTCCTTCGGTAGATTCGTTGCGCGACCAGGCTAACGTGTTTGGCGAACATTTTTGCCGCCATTTCTAACTTCTCCCATTACACTTGAGAGTTTTTGAAGTTTAAGACGGATGCAGAAAGAACGAAAATCAGCTTGGCAGGAGCAGCCTCTACACCCTATAACCAACCGCTTACGATGGTCGAGCTCCAAATCGCACTTAATGTCTGGAAAACCTCGTCTCCCGGTTCTGATCGAATACATTATTAGATGATCCGACACTTGTAAAAAAATCACTCGCTGCCCTTCTTGCTTATTTCAATCATCTGTGGAAAGATTCACACTTCCCTGTCTAATTGAAGCGGGCAGAGTTTATTCCGCTGCTGAAGCCCGAAGAAGACATTTCCTTTCGTTCCAGTTACAGGCCAATAGCATTAACAAGTTGCTTGGGGGAAACTTTAGAAAGCTTAGTTAGAAAACGGCTTGTTTATTTCCTCGAACAACACAATATTTTGGATATAAGTCAGTGCGGCTGTCGACCTAAACGCTCCGCGACCGACCATTTGGTTAGGCTGGAGACCATTGTACGCAAGGCATTTGTGAATAAGCAGCCTGGTGTGTCAGCATTTTTTACTTAGAAAAGGCTTATGACAGAACTTGGAAACATGGCATCCTGCGCAACCTTTTTATGTACGGAGTACGTGGCCGATTACTTCTTTGCATAAAGAACTTCCTGTGTGGACGCGCTTTCCGTGTCCGGCTACTCACTACGTTATCTGATTCGTTTGTTCAGAAAAACGGCGTTCCTCAGGGCGGAGTCCTGAGTGCCACTCTCTTCGCCCTGAAAATTAATTCTCGCTGTCAGGTCATACATTCTTACGTATCGTACTCCCAGTATGTGGATGATATTCAAATTTCTGTGGCATCTTGTAATATGTCTAGCTGTGAAAGACAGCTGCAACTATCCATAAATAAAATGACTAAATGGGTAAATGAATATGGTTTTAAGTTTAGTTCCGAAAAAAAAAATCTATGTCCCCTTTTCTCTGCGGCGTGGGCTTTGGTTAGATCCAACTCTCAATTTAAATGAAAATGGCATTGCAGTAAGAAAAGAGCACAACTTTTTGGAGTGATTTTTGACCGTAAACTTAGCTTTGTATCTCACCTTAAGTGGCTCCAGCAAAAGTGTATGCAGATTATGAATATCTAAAAATTCTTTCTCACAAGTCTTCGGGCTCCGATAAAAGGTGTCTGTTTCGTCTCTATCCCTCTCTCGTACGATCACGTCTTGATTATGGCGCTATTGTGTATGCATCTGCTCGACCGTCTACATTGAAGATGCTTGATCCAGTGCACCACCTTGGGTTGCCTCTAGCAAGTGGTGCTTTTCGAACATCCGCTATCTCAAGCTTGTATGTTGACTCTAATGAAATGTCACTAGAGAAAAGGTGGCAGCTCCTTAGTCTAGTCTATGTTTACAAAGTTTTATCGGATTCTAGCCATCCAGCCCACACTTAAATCCGAGAGTCTAAATTTTGTCGTACCTTTGAACATAAGCCAACAGTTGTTCGACCCTTGAGTCTTCGTTTTGAGAACCTTCGTCAACTCCCTTGGCCTGCCTCGTGAAAATGTCGACCTCCTAGAAACTGCATGTTATACTGCCCCATCGAATATCAAGCCTATAGCTTGTGATTGGTACTTCCAAACATTTAATAAACATAATGTCTCCCCATTCATTTTACAACAAGAATTTCTTGCACTGCAAGAAAAGTACAAGAATTATCATCAATCTAGCACTGATGGAGCCAAGTCTTCAACGTATGTATGTTCACCTGTTCATTCAACTTCGTTTACAGATGTGACACGGGTAAATAATGTTGCTATCATTTTTACGGCCGAGCTATATGGCGTGCTGTCTGCGCTTGACTATATTATCCAGAGCAAAGTGAGGAAAGCAGTTCTTTTTGTAGGCTCTCCGAGCGTTGTTTCTGCAGCATTTTCACTTAATCCAACCAAGAACAAGCTCACTCAACTGGCACGTGCTCAAGTTCAACTGTGCCTCGGAGATGAGAAGGATATTAAGTTTCGTTAGATCCCGAGCCATGTGAGCATTGCAGTCAACGAGGCTGCAGATAGACTGGCTTCCTCATTGTGTAACCTCTTACCATCACACGCCTGCATACCATACCAAGACCTAACAAGGCCCATACGGCTTGCACTTTTCAAACTTGTGGGCAACCTGGGCGATTCCAAGCGGTTGGCCCAGGCTGCCCCTCCGACAATCATAAGTGGTCATCTTGACCACGAGGGGGCCAATGGCAACTGGCCACGCGAGCGGCGCTCCGCCGCTGGTAAAAGACCGTCGCAGCGGATGCGCGGGGGCTGTTGGGATCGCGGCGCAGGCGATAGCGCTCATTAAATGTTTACGTGTTGTTGAACCGGTGTGCTGTGTCATTCTCCGAGACGGGTAGCAGCGAAGGAAATCCCACAAACTGTGCCATTCCGAGTGGGATTTGGCCGATAGTAACAAACTTCATATCATGAAGCCAGGCATCGGTACCTGGGAAAACTCCTATAACCGGAGCCGTTTCCGTGAGGTTCTTTTGTGCCACTTGACGATAGGCCACACCTTCCTCACCCATGGATACCTGCTTGTTGGTGAGGAGCCACCGGTGTGCGAGCACTGTGGAGACACTTTGTCTGTTCTACATATTTTTCCGTGCCCTGGTCTTATACAACAACACAAGTTATTTTTTTCTGAGCTTTTCAGGTACTGTATTCCTTTCCATTCTCGCTTGTTCCTAGGGGAATAGCCTCTAATATCGATTGACCGTCCCTTAGCTTTTCTAGACAATAGAGCGATTTTACAGAAACTATAGCGGAAATACTTCCTTAGTGCATCGTTTCTAGTTCATTTTAGTTTACCTAGTTTGGCGCGGTATGGCCATCGTAGCTCTTGCGCCATAAAACGTGCAAACAACAACCGCAAAAGGAATGATCGTAACATTGCGTCCGTCAGAGAATGCGCTTGCCAGACTCGATGGACATGATGCATTATAATTTAAGGGTCACAGCGACCTTTTAAGTTACAGATGGCCGGTGTGCTTTACATTGTAACAAGCAATTCACGTTGATTTACGCATGACAACGAACGAGGTGAATGGTCCTTAAGTTACGCCGTGTACGCATTCGAAATTGTAGGGAACTCCGAATGAGCGTTCCGGCTTGATCGTCTGTTTAATTGCACACAGCTACTATTATTTACACTCAGGTCTGTTGCTTTAATTGATAATGAATGCCGGCGCGTACGACTAGCTCGTGATCATACATAGCTCCTGCATAGGTTCGTCCTGATTTGTTTTTTTTATGGTGTAGCTGAACATAAGAAATAAAGACGACGAGAGAGAGAGAGACACAAACACAAAGGCTGACACGATTGGACTAGCTACTGTTAAATTAAGATAAATTTATATTTTTTTATGTATTTATATTACATTTCACATTGCATGTAAAGCACAGGGCATCTAAAGCACCTGGTAAAAAAAATCACAAATCAACGATCAAATTGTGTACTATCGTGGACACTGTTAGCTATAACACGGCAGCAGCGGCCGTCCCGTACCCCCATTGCCTCATAGCAGGCGCCGTCCGAAACCCCGCGCATGCGCCGTGTGGCGGACTCGCTCTTCCCACCTGCGAGCACACCCTCGCTTTGTCGTCTGCTAGGCACAGAGCAGACGACGCCACAGCGCTTGCCCATTTTCCCTGAACACGGTTCAGTAAACCACCGCGTAAGAGGTGTCCACGGTTGATTCCCTGACTCCGCTGGCTAAGGATAATCATCGCCACTAATTGTAATATCGCGGTAGACTACTTGTTTTCTTTTTTTATGGGACAAACTTGCTGTTATACTCCGCTTCACTTTAGGTCTAAGCGCAGCGGACGCTACGAGACGATAGGGCCAACCAAAAGCGACAAAAGCGCATTTTTGCACCTTATTGTGTCCCCCGGTTATGCACTCCGTGACATTGCACCTTTGCCGCTATTTGATTGGCTATGCCGTTTTGTAGCGTTCGCTGTATTCGGACGTAAGGTGAAGCGGAGTATAAATCTATTTCTGTATCACACCTGCTGCGCTCATACTGGTTTGCGAACGCATATTGGGAAAGATGCATTGCGAAATGCTGTTTCTGAAAAAGCAAAAAAAAAAAAAGAAAAAAAGAACGTAGACAGGGTTAATGCCCGAATGACTCTGCAATCTCCCCCAATCAAATTCGCCGGTTTAAAATGAGTTTGAGACCAGTTCGCTAGGGCCAGGGTACCAAACGAGCAGCACTGTGGCATCGCCTGCCCTCCGCCTAGCAGACGACAAAGCGAGGGTGTGCTCGCAAACGGGAAGAGCGATTCCGCCACACGGCGCATGCGCAGAGTTTCGGACGGCGCCTGCTATGAGGCGCTGGGGGTACGGGACGGCCGCCGCTGCGGTGTTATAGCTAACAGTGTCCACGATAGTACCTTGCAAATCTCCGTTGTAATGCACATGCAAATATGAGTGTTGCTTCATTGGTATAGAATTCGGCCAGCAAAGACCTCAAGCTGTGTGTCTCAGACAGAGCCATGGATACAAGTTTTATTCAACTAGATGCAAAAGGAACTTAATGCGCTAAAAATATTTTCATGGAACTGCTGTAAAAGATTATTTGTACAAGTTATACATTATGTGGAAAACAGCTCAGAAAACACGGACTACGAAGCGGAACATTCACGACAGGACAATGCTGTACTCGCAACTGAAGAGTTTTAATAAAGAAAATAAAGACGAAAAAAAAAGTACACAGTTTATTAAAAGATTGCACACAAACAAAGGACCACTTTCCGTCAATCGTGAACCGTGTCAATAAATAACCCTCTCACTATATGACTCATCTCTTCTCACAGGAAGGGCATCTCTTTTGCTGACAGAGCCAATGAAGGTTCACTAACACATGTATGACCATGACACGAAATGTGGACCACCTCTATAATCTCTCTCGTCACCCTATTCTTGTGTGCGCACAGAACGGTGACCCTGTCAAAGTCAGGCCGACATTTGCATTCTCTGCAATGAATTGGCAAAAGCTCCCCAACCGTGACTCCGAGCGAATATGATGTTGTGATGTTCGTGTAATCTATCATTCAAACATCTTCCTGCTTGCCCGACGTATTACCTATTACATGACAGAGGTATCTTACATGATGGATGAAACAAAATAAAACAGATAGAACAGGGACAACAGAGACATATTTTGAAAGATGTTTTTTTGTGTTGTCTCTGTTTTAATTGTTTTATTTTTTTTCATTCATGACTTCAACCAACACGCTCTTCTCCCAAGCGTATCTTACATACCACACACGAAACACAACTGACAAACTTTTTTTGTGCGCCTTGGTGCACTTCGCACTTGAAAGCCCATCTACCCCCGCACCAACCCTGGAACATATCTGGCTTATTTCTTGGGGCGCCCGAAAACACTACCGGTATTCCATATCTACCACCTACTTGTTTCAAGTCATGGGAAACGCGGCGGAGGTAGGCGACCACTACCACACGCTTCTTTTCCCTTTGTGGCATCGTCCTTTCTAGTCTATTGAATTTTTTAAGGAGTGTGCTGGCTACTTCCACCAAGAGTGTCAACGGGAACCCCGACTCCTTCGATCTACCAATTTGTTTTTTTTTCTTTAATTTCGGTCATCTTGTGGGCACATGAATTTTTGAGGGCCGACCTAAGGCATGACACCGCTATGGACCTATTAACCACCTTTGGGTGTATAGTTTTATCCCCCAGGTACATCGTCAAATCCAGGAACTGCAGAGCCCCTTCATTCGGCTCTTCGCATGTGAGTGTCAAGCCCCCAACACACTTTTCAAATGCGCCCGAAACAAAACACCGGGTATCGTTTTCCCTGCATTGTCTTGTCGTGAATTTTCCTCTTCGTCGTCAGTGTTTTTGAGCTGTTTTCCCCATCATGTATAACGCCAAACTATTGGCCCAGTTCACCACCTTATTCTTACCAGTCTTGTCACGAAAAGAAATGGCTCAGGCGAATGCCAACTGTCGGTGCTTTTCTTGGAAGAAAAGTGCACAAACAGCTTTTCCGCATTGAGCCATAGTTTCAAAAATAAATACGATGAGCTCATTTGCCAGCTTGTGTGCCTAAAGATTTGCACACAGTTTAGGTACAAGACCCATTCAAGATTTATCACTCGGAGAGTGTCATCGCTTTTCTTCAAGAGAAAGGGTAAGACATCACTTCACGTTTTTCTATCGACACTGAGAACAAGTGCGATTCCAACCGACGTAGAAACCTCCTGCATATTCTCCGAAATACCACCAAAGAGCAAGGTGTCATAACCTTCCAATACATACGGCATCAACATAGAGAGCTTTTTAGAGCTTCTAAGCCCCTACTAAAAGGCGACGTTATTGACACATCCATCCTAACAGCATGCACCAAAGAAGTGGTACATGCACAGTATGCAGTGTATCTCCATACCTCAGGGATCTGTTTTTACGAGAATGCTAATCAGGCATCTTAAAAAATCCTAAAGTTGAGACTATCTTCAGATATACGGACGATTTTATTTTAATATGCAACACTGAGATACATAAACAAATCAACGGGTGCCAAGAAATCGTTATTAAGCGTTTCGCATAAAATTGCGCGGATCTGAATTTCATTCATTAAATTTCCGTGAACAGATGCATAAGATTTTTACACATATTCTTACAGTTTACAACAAGACATGTGGGCTGAAGACATTAGGTAATGTCTTGCAAAATATGTCTTTTATTTCGCTCCGAACATTTAAAAACGTAAAGCGGGAAGTTGCCAACGAATAGCACACTTACGCCCTTAGAAAGTAATACCGACGTCCTGTGGGGCGAAGTTTCGAAAGAAACGCAACTCTCCAGGCTGCGGGGTGCTATACTCCGTTTCATACATAGCGTGCAACGCTGAGAAAGGTACGAAAGTAGTGCGCATGAAAGACAAATAGGCGTACCCACGCATATTGTGGACGAGATGTCTAACGAGCTACTGCCACGATCGCGGCGGCGCGCCGCCCTCCATTCGAATCCACTTTGTACACGAACCTTCTTTGTTTAGACGCCCTTTAAGTTTCTCCATCGTCCGGAAATGCATATTTCCGTGCATTTTCTGCTTTGTAATTGTCATTTGCCTCCAGCGCGAAGTTATATTTTTTTATAAATGAAACGTGGAATAAGGAATTATATCGGTAACAGTCGTGTCCCGAATTTCCAGCAATATACTTTAAGGTTAACAGACAAGTAATAGTTGTGGCCTGTACAATTTATTTTGATTTTGCTGTTTTCACATGTGTTCTTACGTTTCTTCTATAACGTGCTTTATAACATACCTAATACATGACACTTCAACGTGGTCTGGGTATACGCGGATCTCATGTCTAGTTGTAAACACAATTGGAAATCCATCAGTTTCCATCCACCCATCGCGCAAGAAATTCAAGGTCACCGAGAACCCAAATAAGAACTTCGGCACGTCCTTGTCTAACACAATAAACGGAACACTTATGCAGTTACCGGCACTTGGTATCCGAACAGTCTCCTTCCCAAACATTTTACGATGATCATTTTTTTTTTGCTAAACATTTTAGTTTGAGTCCACTCGTGGAAACAGTGGGCACACTTCCCAAGATGTTTTGCTATTTTCGCATTTGACGCGTTCGATAGCACTGCCTCTTTTTTTTAATGACCCCATCATTTATGCACCGTCCCGTCTACCCTACATAGGTGAAACCACATGCCATCAGTATTTCGTAAACCGTACCGTCTTCGCATTCAATTGACGCAATCCTATATTTCTTCGGACAACCCTTCTGAACTGCCGAGAGTGGTGTCAAATTACTCAACTTAAAATCATTTTTGAATACCACCGACACACCATATTTTCCTGCCAAAGATTTCCGATTATGTAAGAACTGATTCTAGAATGGTATACACATCCAGTTTTCCGGTTGTCAGAACTTACTCCATCGTCATTACATGTCTATAAGTAGATCGTACTCAGCAAGTTCGGACTCAAGCTTGGCCAGCTTCATTCGGATATGTGCGTCTCAAGAAGTTCGTCGACCCGGAGATGTGCCAGTATTTTTCTCTCTTGGACTGCTTTTGGAGGGTCAAGAAGAAAATCATCAAGTCCAACAGGAATCCTCTCACGGAAGCTGAGGGACATCAAACGCTTATGGGACTCTTTGGACTATTTTTCGGGGGTAGTGAGTTTTAGCGCTCTTTTGAGTATGGTGTTTTGTTTGCGGTTAGAATCTCAGCATTTTAAGGCAGCTTAAAAGAGACAGAGGAATTCTACGCATGTCAGATGGCTAAATCAATATACGTTGTCATGGCGTCTAAGGCTCGGGAAAAAAACCTTGGGTGATTTGCCTTCGCGTCTGGCGGGACGAAGTGTCGTTGATCCAGGACAGGTATCCTTGTCTGAAACCCTCCAGAACGTCCTAGGTGGTGGCCCAAAATATTGTTCGAACATCGAAACCTTCTAGACTTGATCTGGCGTCTTCAGTAGAGATAATTAGCTGGAAAAGAGGGAACCAAAATGATGATTTCGTATTTCAGGCTCAGGCTTTCCGAATGTTATCCAGATCACTGAATTGTGCGGTGCGTTTTGGTTGGAATGACTTTAGGAAGATTAGGCAAGTAAACCAGTAACTGGCACAAAATGGCTTGGTGCTACTGCAGGCGGATAAAGCGAATGATTATTTCACGGCTAAAGTGCACTCTGTCATGGGTGACCTATTCTTGCCGTTTGTCGAGGATATCCAGAAAATCGAAATGTGTGTGATTAGATTGCTTCAAGAATGTGAGTTTCAGTCGGTTGCTATCAGCATCAATGGAAGAATAAGGGCAGATTCATCTGTAAAGTTTCTAGTGAAATACCACAAACCGCAGCTTCCCTTGCGTATTGTGATAGGTGAGAATGGCACTTGGCAGCGAGTTCTGGCAGATTTCCTGTAAAAATGCCTTAAGTGTTTACTTCTTGAAAATGAGTGGTCGCTCTAATATTTTGAGGAGTTCATTGGCCTTATGGAACCGCATCATACAAATCTGTGCAAGTTAGCTTCGCTTGACATTAACTATCCTTATTATTTTCCTCCCAAAAGTGTGCTCCTTGGTAGAGTGCAACAACTGCTGTAGGATAGTTTGGTGTAATTCCAGGCTGCCTCAGGAATATATGTAGCCAGCTTCTTGAATCGTCTTTAGTTTTGCTTTCGTTCAACAGCTGGTGATGTGGAAAAACAGGTAGCGGACATTTCATCGAACGCCATTTCATCAAACCCCCTTTCAACCCATGAATTGACATTTCATCGAATGCCGTTTCATCGAATCGCTAAGGGCCGTTTCATCGAATTTCTCTGTACCGAGTTTTTTGGCATAACAGTGCTTTATAGATGTTTTACTTCGCATTTTTTAAGAATAAGGTAGTCACTTTGAAATTGATTGAAGGTAGTGTCAAATAAATAGGAATAAAAGCAATCGGTGTAAAAAGAAATAAAAACAATTGATTATGCGACTTACTGGAAAGTGTTACTAATGTACATGACTGAAACCACGACACTGCAGGTAAAGGACAGACACTTAGGTGTCTGTGTCGTTTTTTACCAGCTCTCTCAGGGTTTGCAGTAATGTGCAAGTCATACCAGCTCGTTTAAACCCTTGCGCTTAGTTCAAGGTTTATTCACGGAAATCGTTTAACTGCCAGGACAGCACTCTTATAATAAAACGATACTCTACCAGGAGAGCACGATAATAAAAATATAACGATACTCTGATTACCAACTTTATGATCTATATAAACGTATCTGCTTTATTTTATTTTTTTTAGTTTTCAAACTTTCTAGAGACAAAAGCTACACAAAGGGCCTGCCAACAGGTCACCTGCAGTTGAGTTACAGCGTGGGAAAAAACGAATACAAATGATATCAACTTTGGAATGTAATGCCTTTTATTTCTCACCACTATAGGTTACCACAAATGAGCGATCGTTTCTTTCCTTTTTTTTCTGTCTTTTTCTGGCGGTGTAGTTCTTGGCTCCGAAGCATTCTCTCCAGGTTGTCCTCGGTTGCCTTGCGTTCGGCGGCCATGAAGACAGGAATTTCCAGATCCCCGGGTGTGCACGTCTTATTACCTTCAAAAAAAGCGCGCGCCAACTATCTACAGAGTTGTTTCCCCTCGGTTGGCTCTGCTTGATAACTGGGTGTACGGACCATAGGTCAGGCGGAAAGGTGGCGGCGCGCACGACCATTCCATTGGGAAGTGACCGGTATTTCCCGACCATGCAGTTCTTCTCGAACCATTTCAGGAGCGCAGCTGCCTGTGCTGGAAAGCTGGGCTTAATCTCCTCATACCCCTGAATATAAAAAAAAGCAAAACTAATAATTACACCTCCAAGAATTTTCAATAAAAGTACGAAACTGCTAAGGAAACGGTAATGCGTACGCACCCGACGTATTCGGTGAGAACGCAGGAAGGATATCACTCAGAGCTGCCGCACTGAGCTCGCAAACGTGGCGTCGTTCACGTACTGTGTCTTAATCCCTTCTTCTGCACACTCTGGAAAACATCTTGAGGCAAATAAAAAAAACAAAAAACGTGGAGTACGCTGGCTTGAAACACGCGACGCAACGCGTTAATCGCAGCCACCTGAAAGTCAGTTACAATAAACCCCCGTGACGAGAAGAATCCATGGCGCCCCGGCGATATCGACAAGGGCCTGCGTGATGAACGGTAAACACAACATTAGAGTATGCAAATAAAAATAAAACATACAATATGTAGCTATTACTGTCTCTTAGCATATACATGGTGTTTGAATTATTTGGACCAGATTGTTTTGTTTAGAAGGGGGTGCGAGTGAGACAAGTGCCGTCTTTACCATGGATTAATCGGTCTATGTGGACATTAGATAAAGGGCTATCGCCGTGATATGTTGAATAACTACTTAAACATCTTAATAACATTTTAATGATCTCGCAATTATCACATATCCGCTCTCAAGCAGCACTTTGTATAAAGAATGTGTTTGCATAAAATCAAACGCCCGTTATAGTTATCGACGAATGGCTGATGACATCGAGCTTACATTGAAGAGGTGCAGTAAGCAGCTTCGCGGTCTTCGAAGATAACAGGCTGTAAACCAGAGGCAAAGTGACCGTGCGCCCTCCGTTCACTTTGTCGCCATGGAATATGTAAAGCTGATATAACTGAGTCGGCAGAGTCTTAAAGGTCCCGTCGCTCAGAACCGTTGTCGTCTGAAAGAAAAATAATGTTTAGGAGGGACAGTGGTACGCACAACCCGAAGTCAGTCTCTGCACATGTCATATATCACCGACATATTTACCTGTGAGAGGTGGACTAAGCTCGCCACAGTCGCGAAAACCACGACGCGCGTTCCGTTTGGAGCCGTGTTGTTCAGCTGCAAGGAGTCTCGTTTTCCGTCAATTTTGTAGAAAGGGTCAGCAATCGCGGGACTGGCCAAGTTGCGTGGCTCTGGAGGGAACAGCGACAACCTCTTTTTACGTATAGATTTTCCTAGAGCGTCTGCAGCTGGAAGTGATTGGCGCGCCTCAGGATTCATGGCCCCCCTAACTTGCTTTGGAAAGACAAGATGAAAAGGGTTATACACAAGATAACTTCTCGTTATATTTATGCAGCATATTCCTGACACGTATGGCACATAGTATGTATAATGGGACTTGTATAAAGAATATAACAGGACACGCATTTTTTTGTTTTTATTTCTCATGCTCTTAAAATTTTTGGGCGCTACAAGTTTGCGAGGGTGTATCAAGATCATATGATGGACTAGTAACTAGTTGGTTGAACATCAAGACTGCCTATTAAAATCTCAAAGAACTAAGAAGACAAGAAGGGGACAGGACAGAGCGCTTACTTACGACTGACGTAAGTAAGCGCTTTGTCCCGTCCCGTTCTTTTCTTCTTAGTCGTTCGCGCTTTTTATTACACAGTCTACGTGCTCGCAGAGGTGACCCAGCGGAAAAATGCAGAAAGTACCTGAAGATCTCTCTCTGTGTCTCTCTCTGTCTTGTATATTTATTACCTCGTTCAGCTGCCATATCTCACAAGCATGAATAACCAACCTGCTCAGCTTCAGGCAATCACAACGTACCTGAAAAATCTGGACCGGTGCGCTCGTAGTCTGCAGATCCCTCTTTACAATGGTTGTCACCAGAGTGTCGAACCGATATTTTTATTGGTTCGGTTCGGGTTCGGGTTCACGGCTTTCGGTTCAGTTGCGGTTCAGTTCCGGGGCGCAAAAATAACGGTTCAAACCGGTTCGAACCGGTTCGAACCGGTTTGAACCGCTAAATTGAGAATATATTTTCTGCGTTGCTCTGTCAATAGGCACTATTTAGGCCATGAAACTAACTGCTGTTAACAATTTGATTTTTGCGAGGACCTATTTTTGAGAATTTCGCGAATCGCCTACAATTCGCGAAAAATAGGTCCCGCGAACAATTTCGGTAAAATGTAAACAGATTGAAATTTATAGTGAGATTCCACCGCGTCGAGAAAATTACAACCCACGAATTATTCCAAAACTTCAGCTTTGACCTAAATCACGAAATACTGAGCCCACGAAAAATAAGTCGTTTACAGTATATAGTTTTCTTTTTTTTTATCCTTTGTTCAATCTAGTTTTATTTTCAGGTAGAAAAATTATAAAATTCTGTTATTTATACCTACACAACAAGAAAGGAAAATCTCCATTAACATACCAAACGTCGTGTTTATACGACTCAACCTCCTTTCGTTTACCAGAGTCACATATATTGTACCTGAATCGAAATGTTTTCGCGAAGTGAAGTTGGTTGCCTAAAATACCCGTGACAGGTACAACTTTGTATCGCAGTATTAAATGTTCAATCGTGGTTTTGCCCTTGAACTAAGAAATTAATTACAGTGAATAAAATCATGAAATGGGCACCTCGTCGCCATATATACCGTAAAATGTGTTTTACGGAATACGTTTCACAATATATATATGACGACGAGACGACTGATCTTAAGGCAATATCATTTTAAAAATGTCACGAAAGTCACGGGACAAGTCCTTCCACTCTATATTTTATAAAAACACTAAGCGACAATCGCAATGCTTGTTTTTTCTAACTAGCATTGTTTGCTCTCAGCACCATGATGCGGGCGACGAATCATGCGAAAAGGAGTGGCTGAAATTGTTCACTCTAACCTATGAGCACCTTCGTACTGAGATCGAATCTGACCTAAAACAGTGCTTACCCATGTGAACATTTTCTATATTGGATAAACTGGCATAGCCTGGTTCTGAGGATTGCTCTTGACAAAATGCCGGTCAATTTAATTTGCAAATAAGCATCACCCTCTCTAATTGATGATTTTTGTCAAATAGAACAAAGTGGGATTTCATGCTCTACTCAATTCGGAAGCTACTTAATTGGACACTTTCTGAGAATTTCAGTGTGCAATCGTCATAGTTCCATCATTCGTTCCAGTAAAAAAAGGCGATAATAAAAACACATAAAAAACGCAATAATAAACTTCTATATATTTGAGAAGTTATATATGCGTGAGGAACACATACAGTTATTTAAATTAGCTTCAAAATAAAAAAACAACAACATTATTTAAAGCTTTTCCAAATCACCTATAACGTGTCTATAGAGGATAAAAGCGCCGAAAAAGATTTGCAGAACATCTTTCAGATAATTTAAAGGTGCATTTACTTATACATCTTTGAGGTGAGGATCTTCTATTTATGCTGCCAAATCTTCAGACAGGAATTAAGTATATTTGTATTATCATCGATAAATTTGACTTTATGAAGTTCACATAATCGCCTGAGACCGACACGGAAGGACGATACTCGAAAATACGCCAGCTGTTGAGTCTTCGGCAACGTGCTTTTGTTAGCTGTTTTGCAGTGTAAAATACTGGGTTGCAGGGTATGCCAAAAAACACTGTGGTCCACGATATACCGCAAGGCAAATGCACGAAATGTGCAGAAATAAGGAGATGACACGCAATTTTTTCTAAATAATCCCTTACACAACGCTTTACTGCAAAAAGAGATGCATAGAAATGCATAAAATGATATTCCTAATTAAACATAGATTCCTCGCAGGGCAAATGAAGATTTTTAGAATCCTAATATAAGTCACTTTTGGGCATCAGCTTGCCTCAGCTCGAAACGTCGCGAGATACTACTAATGTTATCTTAGGTTTTACGTGCACTTGTTTTGGGACCTTACTTCACGACTCTGTTCTTTATCAGTCATGTGCTGCAACATTTCATTAGGCTGCCGTATATCATCGCGAGACTGCTATAAATACTACACAACTTTACACCTTGGACGTCTACTGCTAGTGTTGCGAACGTCGCACTTCACCAGAAAGCTGAAGTATTTAACATGGTTTGCACGTGACGTAATCGCACTAGATACTGGTTGTCATTGCGAGTTGTTCTTGCTGAGAATATCAAATCCGATGGGGCAAAATGCACGCTGCAAAATTTTCGCGCTCAGTGCAAGCTATGTATTTGAGAGGCACACATTTTTCTTGTTGGTGCATCGTCGTTAGACACGGCGCGAGTATCTGGTGCGGCGAAAACGTTCTTTCTGGCAAGAGTGTTTTTACAAATAAAAGTTGTACCAACTACCCATCTGTCACTATCGTTTCCAGGCCACGCTTTCTAGTCTGCGCCGAAAGTGCGGGGTAGAGGAATCTTTACGACACAGTATGCTTTAAAACTACCCCCCTACCCACTCCCTTCTTTTTGGTTGCTCCTCAAGATACTTTTTATTCCTCAGGGATTGCCTGTTCCGTATTGAGTGGTGTTCACTCGACAATTATATTTGTGTCACTCGTTAACAGTAATTCTTCCTTGCTTTTACTTTGCACCAAACTGTGAAGGTTAAACAAAATAAAGGGCGGTCGAAACTTGGAGAACTTGAGAACGACACTCCTGTGAGACTTAGAGCGGCTGCCAACGTTTGGCTATCCCCGTGAGACCACTAGGATCTTTCTTTTCAGGTATCCCTCACGTACACACTAATAGTTCCATGTAACGTCGGACTAATACGTCACATTTAGACCCTTTAACACTTCTATTCTCGGTACAACTTTCTGAGGCAGTTCAGCAATAACGAAAACATGTTTGAGAGCCTCAATGGTGTGCATACATGTAAAATGGGCCGTGCAGCATTTTTTTTTTACCTTCAGTTCAATAAATACCGCTAAGTTGTAATCTCTGACGTTGATAACTTGCAAAAGCATCCATTAGTTTGTTCCTCCGAGAAATGGGAGACAGTCGAAAGAAAGAAATGAAACAGCTTTCCCCTCCTCAACTCGCAATTAGAACTATCAGCCACGTGATCGGATCCTAATATATGCAGCGTCAGTGTTTATCATAGTCATAAGCAGGGTTGGCAAAGCGAAGCATGGGCTAATCTTCAGATATAGTTTTAGTTGGGCTATAATGGGGCCCGAGCCCCACTAAAGCGACAAACAGAAACAAACGACAGCGGCTAGCCTTAAACCAGAGTATTTCGCGATTTGACAGGCTTTGTAGAATAAAGAAGGCTATGCTCAAACACGAGTGTCATGCACACGATGGTACCATTTGCAGGCTTGTAAACACTCGTGCTAACTTCGCGAGCACCGAACAACTCAAAGCCGTATAAAGGTACCATCGCGAACATGCTGCATGTGTCTGAGGCTTGTCGCTTTTGTATGCTTCTGCTTCTAGCTGGGACTCGGGCCCATCATAATCTTTGAGTTGAACACGAGCCGTTACCCGAATGTTTGGCGATACTGGTTGTCATGAACCAGAGCATTTGACTCGGGATCATGACAATCGGGTACATCATGGTGTCAAGGGACTCTCAGTGCGAAGTTGTGATGTCATGTGACGTCACGGTATCAACAACGCTAATAGATCTAGCGACGTCCTCAATTTGAATCGACTTTACGCGGTGAGTCACGTGACGTCACGGGGTCACGTGATGTGACATTACTTGACAGCATGTCTTGACATTATGACGTCACGTGACGATGTGGCACATGGCTATTCATAGTGCCAATAAGAAAGCGCCGCAAAAAACAGGATTTATTATACATTGGAATTCTGTATATGACGAGTTATTCAATACTTAGAGGAATTCACGTGCCAATTTTTTATTCCCAAATAATAAATTTGTAATACTAACAAAAAAAAATTACCGTGAACCGTTTTGAACCGGTTACCGTTATATTTTTTTCCGGTTCCGTTCCGGTTCAGTTCCAAGATGGCGGCGAAGATTTCGGTTCGGTTCAGTTCCGGTTCGGCTAAAAATAACGGTTCTGTTCCGGTTTTCGGTTCGGTTCGGTTCCGGTTCGACACCCTGGTTGTCACTGCTTCGAGCACATCAGCCCTGGTAGAGTCTGGAAGGTGGCTCTCATGGGGTTTGTACGAGACGACCTCCTGCTCCCCATTAAATGCATCGTGTAGAGTAACTACACGACCCCGACATTCACCATGTTTTTCACCTTTCCAGTAAAACGGGCAGTCGAATGTTTTGTCTGCTAGATATGCTTACCCATCCAGAGAGAGCTTCGGCTTGCCGCGCGTGGTCCTCCGCATCTCCATGTCAAGTGTGTGAATCCTTACCGGGTGAACCATTTTATAATACACCACGAACACGAAGTTTGTGGATCCCGGATGCTGTAGGTATATTACAAAGAAGACATTGGTTTGTCTTTCAGCTTGTGTTGCCCTTTATGTTTAGTCACTTCTCCCCACTGAGTATGTTTTCGGGTGAAATAAGCATATGTTCACAACACACTTTTCTATCTCTCCCTTTCTTGTCCTTTGTTCCCAAAACAAGCCTATACTGGAACCACCTCCCCTTCTTTGTAATCTTTATTTCTGACCCTTTTGCCTATGAATGATATTCGGGTCGCTTTCTTGGGAAGGCCAACCCGCACCAGACAATAGTGAATCCCTGGGTGTACATTGTCACCCAAGAAGACTAAACCCTTCCGGATCCTCACATAGCACAAGGTTACACGTAGACGCTGTCAGACAACAAAACACTACCCGCTTCCCAGAAAGCACATCGTCCTTTCTGTTCTTGTCTAATTTTTAATTGTTTTATGTGACATGGAGAGGGGTCATTTTTGTATGGAGGTTTTCTTCTCGAAGCAGGACATGTGTACGATGGAACTTATCTCGTCACTGCAGCGTGATATACAAACAAATACAAAAATACAGAGAGAATTAAATGAAGTTGTGTATAAAAATTAAAAAAAGAAATATTACAGGCAGTAACGGCGTTTGATGAAAAGGCGTTTGACATACGGCTTCTATGAAACGACATTCGATGAAATGGCATTCGATGAAACGGTGTTCATTGAACGGCTTTGATGAAACGGCGTTCGATGAAACGGCGTTTGATGAAATGTCCAGACCCAGTGGAAAAACAATTGTTTTCTCAGACGCAAGGTGTATGCATTGGATCTTTCTTGGCACCGTTGCTTTTAGAAATTTATTTGGGCGTGTTAGATCATGAGGGTCATGCGGGAGTACAGTCAATGGCCGGAGCGCGTGTGATAGTCAAACGTTATATTGATGATTTCTTTATATGTGTATAAAGAGCAAACAGCAAACTCCTGAGTTGTCTTTCACGAACGATCTGTGTACTAGGATTTTCTTCTGTTTATAGATTACAAAGTGTATGGTAATTAAGACTGTGCTCGGAATACGGCGAAGAAACGGCGAAGCGTATTTTGCCGTATCACAGTGGCCATCTTAAGGTACTCAAGCGAGGACTGGCCAATTCACTTGTTAGAAGTGCGTTGCAAAAAAAAAATATTTCTGTCATCACCTACAGAGTGAAGTGGTTGTTCACATCTTGAGGATAGCATACTCAGGCTATTTTTGAGTGTTTTGGTCAGTGTGATAAGGATACTCCTGTTTAGCTCTGCGGAAAACAATGTGGAACGAAAAAAACTTGGAAAACTGATGTGTATACCGCTCTATCATCTATTCCTACATAATCTGACATATTTGGGAGGAAAATACGGTGCCTCGGTGGTGTTCAAAAATGATTTTAAGTTGAGTAGGTTGACGCCTTTCTCTGCAATTCAGAAGGGTTGTCCAAACAAGCATAGGACTGCGTCAATTGAATGCGAAGAGGGTGTGGGTCACGAAATTCTGATGGCATGGGGTTTTTCCTATGTAGGACAGGCGGGACGGTGCATAATTGATAGGATCTTGGAACGCAAAAGGGCAGTACTGTCGAACGCGTTAAACTCTGAAATAGAAAAACATCTTCGGGAGTGTGGCAACTTTCTCCCCGAGTGAACTGAAACTAAAATTGTTAGCAAAGGAAAGAATCATTGTAAAAGATTGTTAAGTAGGCGGTTGGGATAACAAGGCATAAGCGTTGCGTCCATTGTGTTAGACAAGAAGGTGCGGACGCTCTTTTCTTGTGAGAGTTCTCGGTGACCTTGAACTTTTTGTGCATGTGATGTGAAGTGGTGTCTTTGCTTTTGTTGTTTCGTCGAATCGGCTCGTTCGGGGTTTGCCTGTCCGCGAGTGTCGGGGGTGATGGTGGAAGTTCTATTGTTCATTGTTGTTGAAGTTCGTCCGGTTCGGTTCGGTTTTTTGGAATAGGGGTTGCTGGGACTGGCACATCCTACGTGTATCGCGGGGTCGACGGCAGGAAATTCTAGTGATGGGGACTACGGCACAGAAGTTCTATAAAAAGGACAATTCAGAAAAATTAAGTCGCAGCTATGTTTTGAGATTTCGTCCTGTTCGCACTTGTTGTTACCCTTCCCTCGAGGTTGTCTTAAATCATGAACGTAAACCAGCTAGCTTGCGCCTTATCACCCATTTCAATATTTATGTAATTTAAAATCGTACGCTAGTTCCAGCGTCACAATAACGCACGCGACATAGATCATCCACTGTATCAGGCCTACACTAGCACTCAGTTACTTAACACAAAAAAAACCAAAGTACTGCGCAATCGTTTTTTTTTAGTCCAAAGATTTTAAATGAGGAAGTCAGCGATGTGAGCAAGATGTTCCGCAGAACTCAATGACAAGGATATTTGACGGTTTTGAAATTGTGATGAAAACTGTAAGACTGGAGAAACGCGAAAGAGGTTCACAGCCCCCAGTTTTGTTTTTAACAATATTGAGCGAACAGCGACCGATTGGTAAATGAGCACCTTATCGCGGCGTGAAACAGTTAGTCAGCGACGCTAATCGCATGTCTTCTTCCGCTCGCGCGTAGTTTCGATGAGCTGCTTTTAGAGCGCAGCTCTTAGGGGCCCGTTTCCGGCTTGAGTGGCGTCGGCGTCGCCGTCGGCGTAACCGCGCGGTGCATTATGGGAAATGTCCCATAATGCACCGCACGAGCCCCCCACCGGGATCACGTGACCTCGTGGGGGGGGGGGGGCACGTGACCCCCCGAAGTCACGTGACTCCCCTGAGGTCATGTGACCCCCTCCCCGAGGTCACGTGACGTCCGCCGATGTCGCGTGACCCCCCGATGACGTCATCGTCACTGATGACGTCACCAGCATCCACATCGTCATCGTCATCATCACTGATGACGTCATCACCACTGATGCCGTCATTAGTGACGTCACTGATGACGTCACCGGCATCCACATCGTCATTGTCATCATCACTGATGACGTCACCGGCATCCGCATCATCATCGTCATCATCACTGATGACGTTACCGACATCCGCATCGTCATTGTCATCATCACTGATGACGTCATCAGTGACGTCACTGATGTCGTCACCGGCATCCGCATCGTCATCGTCATCATCACTGATGACGTCATCAGTGACGTCACTGATGACGTCATTGACATTCGCATCGTCATCGTCATCATCACTGGAGAAGTCTTCAGTGACGTCACTAATGACGTCATCGGTATTTGCATCGTCATCGTCACTCATGACGCCATCAGTGACGTCAGTGATGACATCATCGGCATTGGGGGGTCACGTGACCCCCCTGGTCAGTTGAACCCCCCCCCCCAGTACCCTTCCCTCCTCCTCCTCAAGAGCTGCGCTCTAATTCGGCGTTACAGGGAGTTGTAAGCGGCTTTCACTTTTTTCACGCCGTGGTAAGGCGCTGGTCTACCGGCCGGCCGGGGTTCACGCAATGTTGTCAAAAAATCTGGAGGGTCTACATGCTCCGTATCAGGAAATTCACGTAGCATGATCCGTACCTGCCCTGTTTTCAGAATTGCTCAATTGCTCTCTGGTATCTCCGACGCCAGGAAATGATGTCACTGCGCTCGAAGGGTGTCTGTCTTCATTTCCGCCTTTCAAAAGTGAAGCCGATATCTTTCATCAACCTCCACAAGGTCGTTTCGGAAACGTTCTTTAGCTCGTCGTCTTCATTGAAAGCCTCCAGTACGCTATTGATGGTAGGAATCTCCTTGACGGAGCCCTTGCGATGCACCTTAAGACCAATGGTGTTGAGTGTGAAGTCGCCATGCTTGACGCTCTGCGTGCTCGACACTTTCATCTTGCGAAGTCTTCGCTTTGGGGACACCGGCTGGCCAGAGCGACATTCAGCCTTGCGCTTCGCGGCAGTACGGATGCACATTTTGGTGTTGCTATTAACCATCTGCAGGACTTGATGGACCAAGTTTTCCGGGAAACGCTTTCTCTTACACGTCGGCAATCATCCGATTGCAATCGTGCGAAGGTTTGAACAACGTATCTTCGAAAATATTCGACCAGAAGAGGTGCTTGAGGTCGACGCGGAAGACACCATTTTCTTAAAGCAGCTTAAGTAGCCGGGAAACCTGAAAACACAGCGACTGTCGCACGGATGATAAAAACACTACACGAACTAAAAAAAGAAAAGAAAAACAACGAAGTAATTTAGTTCTTTTTGATTGTTTAATTGAAAAATAACCTTGTTCGTAACTATCTTAACGCAATTATGAGTTGGTAGCCAAAAAGACGCACCTTTTTTCAGTTTCTGCTTTTTACAGGGGACTCACTATTTTATGGGGCGAACGTAGGCATCTCAAACCAGAGCGCTAGCTTTGACTGTGCGCGTTGCACGCTATGTATCAAAGGTAGCATTGTCGCCCAAAAACAATTCTGGTATCGATAGGCAAAAACATATGCAAGAATGTTAGGAATCAACCTGAAGACAATGGCAGAACGACAAAGTTGTTCCGAAAATTATATGTGGTAGCACCCTATATCCACGGGCTCACCCGCTGACTAATTACACTGCTGACTGGCAGGTCGTTTATGTGCTATGCTCTGCTCCAAACAAAATCTATTCCATGTGCCGTATGGCAAGCAGAAGGCCAGCAAGAAAAAAAAAACACAAAAAACTCCGGCATACTTAATAAGATCAATAACACCGAATTTAAATAGAAGGTTTTATACCAGATACAACATTAATGTTATCGTTGTTAGATTAGACAGCCTGGGACGTGCATCAACGACCATACGAGAGAGCACGCATCTTCAGTGAAGGACATCACAACAGCGGAGTACCTTGCAGCCCATTGTCGTATTTGTTAGTGTGCGCCAAAAATTTCTAACATTCACATCCTATAAGAAACTGCAACGACATTGCTCGGGAAATGCTGGAGGCCCTTGCCATTGAGGTGAGGGCGGAAGAATACATGAGTGGGCCTTTCATCGCGCTACACCACAAGGAGATTTCGTGCCTGCCGCACACCGGTTTCGGACGAATGAAGGAAGAAAAATGACACGGTCTGCTTGCTATGGATTATATTCATGCTGTACAGATAAAACAGCGTAAAGAAGGTGTTTTACTTATAAGATAGAAAATGAAGGACGTTTACAATTCTCCGTAGTGCCAAATTAGAGCGCAGCTCTTGAGGGGAGAGGAGGGTACGCCCCTCCTCCCCCTCCGTGCCCTCCCCTCCTCCTCTCCTGCTTGCCTCCAAGGTAGCTGAAACTTTCTGCTAAAATTCGCGCTAAATTTAATGGGACATTTACCATCATTTTCCCGTTATATTCAGCGGGAAATTTAGCGAAACTTTCCCCGCTAAATTTAGCGGGGCAATTAAGTTGGTCTAGACGTCAGGCAACATCAGCTTCCCTGCTAAATTTAGAGGAGAAATTCTTCCGCTAAAGTTAGCGGAAATGGCTTTCCGCTAAATTTCACATTACGCCAGATTAAATCACATGACGTCATTATGGCAAACGTCCCAAAATGCAACGCGCGGTCACGCGAACGGCGACGGCGACACTGTTCTACACAAAACGGGCGCATAAGAACTGCGCTCTAAATTGAAGGAGGAAGAAAGCTGTCCTCAATATATAAAACGCTATATAGGTGAATAAAGAAAACAAATAATACCCCAATTAAACTGCTCCTATTCCAGCGGTGTGTTTTCTTTATCTCTGCCTCAATTTATTGTTCCTTCGTGTTCAACTGGCATCGTAAACAGGCAACGAATCAAGTAGCCCAGCGCAAAGTCGCCCTGAATAACAATTAACTCCACCGTCAGTTCGCCATCTAACTTTAAGCTTTATCTGGCATCCTATAAAACAACGTCCGGTTGTTAGGCTTACAAAGCTCCTAAGGGTATCCCGTCCTCAGGGAGCCGTCCGCGTACGCGTACAGACACGCCCATTCTAGCGCAAGGGCGTGGAAATCAACACAAAAACACGGGGACACCAGACTGAACGGCGAGAACAGCAAAAAACATACGGCAAAAGTGGCGCATTCAAATCACAGAAATAAGCGTCTCGCACAAATCCCAAATTGTCTCGACATGCCGACATCTCGATTTCCCAACAGGACGCGCGCGCGATAGCCAATGAGCCGCGCGCCCATTCGCTGGTTTTGGCTGGTTCCGACTTTGGGAGGCGGTTGTGTCATGTTTATTTTCCCCTCTTTCTGCAAGCCTTAAGCATCTTTTTCTGTATTTTCCATCGTTCTCGCTTAATACAAAAACATATTATAGAGAGAAAAACAAAGGTTAAGGGAGAGACACACTTCAATTCGCCTAAATAAATACAATTCTGATTGATCTTGCCAACACTGCCAATCAAAAAATAGTATGCCAATGTCTCCATCAGTCGAGCGTTTTACGCGGTGTGGCTTCACCACACAATGATATATAGAAATAAGGGTTATGGCGCAGACAAACTGATAAACGTTCATTTCTAAAAAAAAAAGAAGAAAAAAAGTTAAAGTTGTTCAGGCAGGCTGATTTCCAATCTGTATATTTTTTTTTATTTCGGTTTGGCTGGGTCACTTTTTGGGGGTGATGGGTTGGTCCCTGTTTTCTTGTTTGTTCGGTTATCGGATGTCGTTTTCATGGCGAGGTTGAGTTCTGTCCATATAAGCTTTTCCTGCAAATAAATTCTGCAGCTGCGGCTTGAAACTGCGTTGTGTTTGCCCCTATTGTTTCCCTGTCTTGGGTACCTTTAAGGTATAAATATATCTGCTTCCCTTATTAATGTAAAATATGATTTGCTAATATTTCGATGATACTTCTGTTCCCCGAGTAACCCAATACACCAATGAGGTAATTACAAGAAAGGGCAGAAGCTAACTTTTCGTCGGATCCTTTAATGTGAGGCAATAAACAGGCTCATTCAAAGTGGTGTTTTTCACGCGCGACAGGGCAACTAGACGGTTGTAAGCCCGCAGAACTGGCACCCAAACAAGGGGTCTCGTTAATTTAAGTTTTTTGGTTCCTTTTCGCGTGTCACCACCCAACCTGTGCTTCAACTTGACGCGGGGTTGAATAAGTATTGTGGTATCGACCAAGCAGAGAGGGTTGACTGAGGTATAGATGTCAAGGACAAGACGCAACAGAAATGGAGGTTCGAACGGTGTGAAAACTATAAGTGGAGGGGCACTGATGGTTGCAGTTTCTCTTGAGGCCAACACCGAGAGTGTGACAGCGCAGGAGGCGGAGAGTTGGGCCGTGGTGCAGCAGAAGGTGTTTTCGGATACGAGTGTGCTCATGCAGCAGAAACAACTTTCTTTGCTACGCTCACTCGGCTGTTAGCTGCTGCTTGAGGCCCGACAGACCCAGCTCCCATGACCATTCCGCCTCCGCACGGTACAATGAAAAGACGGGAATTCGGGTTACGTGGGCGAGAAGTCGGATCGTGAGTTTCTGGTCACTTTTGTCATCTACCAGGTAACTGTTGGCGCGTCGAATGATATCGTCCTCCTGTAGATTCTATTGCCCGTTAGTGGAGGCTTCGGGAGCCTCCCTCATTGATGGCCGGGTTTCATAAGCGCTTCCGAATCGAGTTTGTGCCGCCAGGCTATTCGAGACGCGCCCACGAGTAATTGAAAACACTGTAGGAAATAGTGCAAAATTAAGCTCACTCACACTAAAAATGCTCGCACAGCGGGAAAAAGATCACACACGTTGCGCTGACATACAACTCACTTTGCATCATCGTCTTTTTTTTCTTTTACCCGTATGAAAATTGACTGCATCTCGCTTCATTGTCTTCTGTGACAACACGAAGTAATATGTACACACATATTACCCTGGAGTTTCGAGATATAACAACTCTTTTCAGGAAGCTTAATTGATGGACTATTAACACAAATATCACTCATTATCATGATGTTCGCTCCATCGAGGATCTCACTTGTTAGGAGGAAGAAGACGATGTTGCAAGCCTGCGGACAAGCTGACATCGAGCTCCGCCAAAACACTAGATTTTCACCGGTTTCAGTCGCTGGATTGCATTGAAACAGCCGTTAATCATCTACAGAACACGTCTTAGACACGTGAGTGAATTTTTGACCAACCCGGAGAATTCGCGCCTTCTTACGAAGGTTATTTCAACACGGAAATAAGAGGTGGCGCGTGGCCTAGCGCCGGCTAGGTCGAAGAGCGCTTCGAGCTCGCCCAACCTGGCTGTCGCTTCTGCTCCCCACACCATGGAAATCGATGATCTCAACGAAAATGACGGAACATGGCAGACAGTTGGTTTCGCACCCCGATCTTCCAGAGCGACCACCATCATCATCCGCTTTAAGTCGGCCATACACCTCGAAAACCTTGACGCCCATGACCTAGGAGCCGCAATTCTGGAGGCAGCGGGCCTCACACCCAAAGATATTGGGGATACCTATGTCAAGGTACATTCCCTCCAAAACCTAATTGCCATCGACACGTACCGCACTTCACCCGAAAATAAAATCCTAGCGCTCAGTTCGCTAACCTACCAAAACGTCAAGCTTCATGTCAAGTCTTACAAGGCCAACAATCCAAACAACGCTAGGGGGGTTATCCACTACATCAGGCCCCACTATTCCGACCAGTACATCCAAGCCTCTCTCGTTCTTGAGCAAGCCAAGCACCTTGCTGCACGAAAGATTGCAGAGACTCAAACCATTATCATCGCGGTAGAGGGACTCAGGCTACCCAGATATGCATTTGTTAACCGAGTTGCCTACCGTCTATATCCCCATCGACCATGCAGCTCCCTGTGCGCGCACTGCTACAATATAGGCCACCGTGCGGACGTCTGCCCATTCAAAGTATCACAGAAGACGTGCCCCCGATGCAGCAAACGCTTCCACTCAAGCCAGGACCCCACGCAGACCACCCACGAATGTAAACCGCACTGTCTTAACTATCAAGGCGAACACCCTCCCAGCTTTCCCCTGTGTCCTAGAAGACAGCAAGCTGACCAAGCCGTCCAACAGGCCGCAATGAACGCCGCAACGCCTGGAAAATCTCCAACGGATCCTCCACAAGAAAGCACTCCGCGCTGACAGGATTCTCCAACAACTACAAAAAATGGCCAGAGCTGCCGACGTCAAATCGCTTCTCCCTACTCCAAAGTGAGAAGATCCCACCCAGAGAATCTCAAACTGGCGCCAAAAACCCCAAACACAAACCATTCGACCCTCAGTTTGTCGGGGAAACTGCATGCATCATACAAGAAACACCTACCCCAAGGAGGCGCACCCCCCCCCCCCCCCAGCTCAAGACCGGGAAGCACGCTGCCACCCCTCACTAAGACACCTAACCCCCAACACATGAATAAGAACAGGGCAACAAGCCACACCAGAGGAACACCAAAGTTACACACTGAAAGCACACGTAGTGCAGCTACGCTCAGGCCCTGCAGATTGCACGAGAAAATCCACAAACAAAAAACATTGCAGAAGCCATAAAATAAGAGATTATATCAAGAAACAAGGCAGCAGAAATTCTCCAGCACACAAAAAGCACGCACGACGCACGCCTTAACGCACGTGAAACCAAAATGAACAGCCTGGAGACAAAGCTCGACAACATTCTGGTCAAACTCGACTCCTTCATTAACGTCGTCCAAGCTTCGATAGAGGCAAACAACGCTAGTAATCAAGCCAGAGACAACCTCATACAAGAAATCGCCAACAGCCGGACCCAGATATCCAGACAAGTTGAGGACATAGAGGCCGCCACGATCAAAAACGAGCAGCTTATCGCCAACCTCCAAATCACCAGGAAGAGACACGCGCTGTCACCGAACAAGCCCCACAAAGCTCTGGCCGCATTACCTGAGAACGCGGAACCATCAACGATGAATCACTCACCAACGGAAACTAATACTCATCATCAAAAACACACATCACAAGTTTATATACTTCAGTGGAACTGCAGAAGTATCCGCCGCAAGAGAGCAATATTCATACAGCATCTCAATTCACTAGAGTTCAAACCCGACATCATAGCAGACATGTACAAATTACTTAAAAAAGGTAGTTAAGTTAAGTTACTGAGTATCGACGCCAAAAGTAATTGGAGTAGAGTAGAAATTACGCATTTGTAATAGTAATTGAGTAAACTACTAACTACTGTAAAAAGTAGCGAGTTACTTTGAAGTTACTTTCGAAGTTACTTTTTTATATTTTTGTGGAAGCAAAATGAACAGCAGTTCTGATAAATGAAAAACCCTGCGAGCCTAAAATAAATGCAGTCTATTTATAGCTTGCGTTTTCGCCAAAATAGTTTATTCGCTCGCAGAAGCAATTGAATTTCAAAGTTCTTGATAGGAGAATTTTCCCATTTCCCTTCTAAGCACGTCCCCAGCCAAGCTAAATAGACGTTCCACCGTGGCACTGAATGGAACGGCAGCGTTGAATTTGAGAAACAGGCTGTGCAGGGTCGGGTAAGCGAGTGTCGGCATCTTAGGTGTCCATGACGAAACATGTGAGGTTTGCCTCGGGTAGAGGATCTTTTAGAACAAACTTTCCTCCTTTTTTCTTTTTTCTTCGTCAAGTTTAGATTGTTATTACTGACCCATCTTTATTCCGACGTCGTTCTGAGAGTACGCTGAGAGAGTGCACCAGACCGTCAAGGGTTCAAGTCTCGCGCCACGACGATGAGGTCATCCGGACGACTGCGCTTTCCGTTGTAGTGCTAGTGCTACGCTAATAAAAAAAAATGTTTTGGTTTAACAGAAGATAAACCGAAGTATACTTCGCCTCTGACGCCGGTTCAACAAAAGGATCTCCCAAGGGTAACTCGCAATCTTCGCCGGCGACTACAATATTCTGACGCGCCTGACAAGTAAATCGTTTTTAACAAAGAGGAGGTCTCCCAGGCACGGACGGTCGGAAGGACGCGAAGAAATACGTCAACAAGCATCGTCGCTCGTATACAGCTGCAGCTGGAAGCGGGAACGTGATCCCATGAACGGATTATCCGTGTCTGGGTTAGTGCGCGGGGGAGTCCGGCTTTGCAAAGGCGTATGCGCTGACGACAAGGCGACCATGGGAACAGGCGCCCAGCTGCGAGGTCATTCCAGTGGCGCCTCCCGTGGAACCTACCGCTTGAGTCAGAACTCACTAAAGACAGACAACAACTCTCGGAGTGTCCCCGTCTTTCACGGGCTACGTTTACATGGATGCGACAGCAGCGCATCGGATCCAGTTAGCGAATCGGATCCACTTGAACCACTACGTTTACATGGATTCGGATCGACCAGCAGCGGCACCTGGTGTCGAAGGTCACAACGCAAACCTCGTGACCTTCAGATTGTTTCCGAGGTGTCCGGTTTGCCTAGCGGCAGGCAAAGCAAAGCTCCCGTAATCCCTCGCTCGAGCACTCGATCCGATCCGCTAGCGTATACATGGAGAGTCTCGATTCGGATTGACCATCTCAAACCACCCCGTCCCAGCGGATCGGATCGGATCCGATCTGATCCGATCCGAGCTGTTTACATGGACCGATTCGATTCGTTAACTGGATCCGATGCGCTGCAGTCGCATCCATGTAAACGTAGCCACGGCTGCAGCGGGAAACGCGGCGCCTGCGTGCATTACCGGATTAGGTCAACACCGGACCAAGGCTTGTTCAGCATCTCTTCCTGCGTTTGTGTGTGCCGGTGTTATGTTTTGGCTGCTTGTCGCCACCTTGACCCAAGGACGCCTTCCCGAACAAGGGGGCCCCTTGTTAGTGAATGCCTCTTCATCTGCCGGCGTCTTATTCATTTCTGCGCTCAAACTTTCGTGATGGGCAAAATTAGCACTATATAATTTCGAAAGTAGTTAGTAATTTGAGTAGAAGTTACCTGAAAAAGTAGTTAAATTAAACTACTAATTACCAAAATCAAGTTGTAATTGAAAGTTACCAAGTTACTCGAAAAAGTAGTTAAACTACAGTAGTTTGAGTAGAGTAGTTGAACTACGTCCAAGTCTGCATCATAGCCTCGCAGGAAACGAACGGGCCAGTCTCTTTACCTGGCTACGACTCATTCGCGCAACCAAGCATAACCAGCAAGAAGGGAGCGCAAACCCAAGCCAAATCCATGGCAGACACTCTAGTATCCAAAGGCTGGCCCCCATCCAACTGGACACTACCCATCACAACACTACAACACAAGAAACAGTCGCGGTCAAGGTTAAGCATCCGGACTCACCAGACTCCACCTCAGAGATCCTTGTTATTAACTGCTACTGGACACCACGACAGTACAAAGCAGAGACCACGCTATTAAGAAAGCTAATGAATGACAACAATGGAGCTGCAACATTGCTACAGGGAGACTTTAACAGTCAACATCAATCACGGGGTTACACAACTCATACTCCAAACGGAAGAAAATTGGACACCCTAGCCTCGGAACAAGCACTGACACTCCTCAACGACACGACAACCTCAACACGGGAAGGCAACAGCGTCGAGAAATATACCTCCCCCGACCTGTCATTTTACAAAGGCCAACTTAATGTCTCCTGGACAAACACGCAAGAAAATCTTATAAGTGACCACTTTAATCTTGAAGCCACCGTCCAGATTGGAAAAGGACGCATAAAAAGCGGACCCACAACCAATATTACAAACTGGAACTCCTTTATACAGGAACTCGCAGAACAAATGGGCAATCCGGAAAACCTAAGTTCATGGATTCAAACTCTTCACAATACCCGAGACAAAAACACCAAAAAATATGCAGACCTCAAGACTTCCCTCAGATTGACACACACCTCGTGGCGCTATGGGATAAAAGGCATAAAAACATTCAAAAGTGGCGAAAGAACAACAAAAACCGTAAATTCAAGAAAGCAATACAAGACATAACAAAAGAAGCACAGGACTACGCACAGACACTCGTGACGAACAACTGGCTCAATCTTTGCGATAATCTAAACAACCAATTCCACACAGCAAAGGCATGGAACATACTCCGCACGCTCCTCGGACAGGCTGAACCCAAACACACTCTAACCAAGATACAGCTCCGAACGGGACGCACTAAAAAACAAATAGGGACAGCCCTGATCGACCAGTTCTATCCTAGCATTTCATCTAAAGACGCTGCAAATACAGAAGTCCAAACACTTAACGAAACGGACGAAGCAGAAGGAATAGGCTCGCCTTTTACGCTGAACGAGCTCACCAGGACCCTCGCTAACATCAAACGAAACTCTGCCCTAGGAGAAGATGGTGTAAGCTACCGAATGCTCCGTAACCTTCCGGACAACCAACTTTAACACTTACTAAAAATCATCAACGCCGCTTGGAAAACTGGCGAAATCCCCCAAGAATGGAAAATAGCCACAATTGTACCAATCCCCAAACCAGGTAAATCGCCCCACCAAATCACCTATCTCAGGCCTATCTCATTAACGTCATGTATAGGCAAAGTTATGAAGACGTTGGTCCTTGAATCACTGCTTTGGCACATGGACAAGAACGAATGTTTGTCTCACACGATGGTAGGATTCAGATCCCACGTCAGCACGCAGGAAGTCATGCTCCGCATTAAAGAGGACATGTATGACCCTGAAAGCACCACCCAGATGCGGAAGATCGTTGGACTTGACATCAAAGGGGCCTTTGATAACGTCGCTAACGAAGCAATATTCCAAAAGACAAAAGACCTAGGAGTCGGAAATAGACTAATCAGATACGTCCAAGATTTTTTACGAGACAGATTCGTTCAGGTCAGAGTCGGCGACCATACTACTCCGCAACACAGAGCTGAGAAAGGAGTCCCACAGGGAGTGATATTGTCGCCCACTCTTTTTAATACAGCCATGAAAGACCTTCCGAACAGACTTCAGAAAATACAAACACGCCGTGTATGCACATGATATTACACTATGGTGTAACAATGGATCCCCAGGAGAACAATAGGAAACAAATCAAAGGGGTATTGAGGCTGTACATAAATACACTAGCGATATCGGGCTAACCTGCTCCCAAGAAGAATTCGAATATATAGTTGTAACTAACGTGACTGGCAGGAAGGCCGAAGAAACTAGAAACCACATATATCTCAACATTGCAAACACACAGATAAAACGCAAAGATGTCATACGCATCCTGGACTTCTGGCTTCAGGACAATGGAAAATGAATGTTTGGCTAACCAAACTCACCGTACAAATACAACAAATACATCACAGGATAAAGAGAATCACACGCAAGAAGGGAGGCGTACGAGAAGAACATCTGAGACGTATACTTGAGGCCCTCGTATACTCTAGGACTCTATACCAGCTGCCACACATCCGACTCACCAAGACTCACACATCTAAACTTGAAACGGTTCTTCGCAAAGGTGACAGGCTTGCACTGGGCATCCCACGATTCTCAGCGAATTACCGAATCGAAGCAACCAGCACCTTTAACACGCTGGAGGAGCGGTGTGACATACAACGGCAATCCCAACATGACCGCCTACTAACCTCGAGGCAAGGAAGACAGATCCTCAGGCAGCAGGGTTACCTTACACCTCCCCCTGAAGAGATCCCCGACATCCCTCCACCGTGGGAATGCATCCCGAGACTAACGGTTCTACCTATCCCTCGGAACATGGACAACGAAAGATACGCCACAAGGAGGGCGGCAAGGATCAATAGACTCCGCACCTCTCCAATCCCGGCCCACGTCACACTGTACTACACAGACGCCTCACACAAAGAAGAAATGAGCAGCACATCAGTCGCCTGGCACTACCTCAACTGGCAGAACAAACATGTAGAAATCCCCTCTCCAGAGGAAGCAGAGATAACTGCTACCGGAGAGGCAATAACACTACCCTACCACCCTACGGAAGACATCCTCATCCGGACGGATATCCAAGCTGCATGCACGGCTTTCCGAGACAACATGTTGCCTTAACACATTAGACAACATATCCAAGATTACCTGCATATGCGAAGGAACATAACGGTCACGATACAATGGACACCAGGCCATGATGGCCTAGAGGGGAACGAGGAGGCTCACCTCCTCACCCGAGAACCTTTGCCAGGACCACCCTGCTATATGGCCGCCTGAGTACAACCCACGCACCGAGAGAGCCATCTGCAGAACTACAGGGGAATTCTCACTTAACCAACTGAAGGAAAATGTCAGGACTCTACCCCCTCCTCAACGCTCGCTTGGAAGGAAGGAAGAAGTACTCCTAAGAAGAGCGCAGATATTATCGCTGCTTACAGACAACTTCGTCCATTATATATCTAGAAGTGCAGGACGCCCAACCTGCAAGCATTGTGGAGGATACCCAGATAACCACCATGCACTTTGGGCATGTCACAATGCCCAATCTTCAAAACGCACGGCTTTATCTTGCATATCACCTACCCTACGGCCCTCATCCTACGAAGAATGGCTCAGTCCACCCAAACACCTCGTCACCGTATACCCAAGATGCTCTCCTCCAACACATCATAACCACCCTTCCAGAAGAGGAATCGTCAACGCCCCAGAACCTTCTTAACGAGCGCCGGACCAGGCGTGCAAAAATAAAGTTTACTCTCTCTCTCACGTGTTAATTGGTGATAGTTCTTTTCATTTACGGTGATATTTTTGAAGTCCGCACTGCACCCAAAGTCACGGCATATCCAACAAGACCAAGCATCTAATCTAATTGAACACGCCCACGCATCATTCTGACGAAAGCCTTTTCGAGTAACCGTGCGCGCTACAGGAACTCTAATTGCGGGCAGATACCATGGCGAGCCACGCGGATGAAGCCTCGCGAGCAATCCGCCAGTGACACCCGTTCTTCGAGCCGTACCTGCGTGGGCGCACCTCCGATAGCCTCGCGATTTTTCTTTCAACAGGTGCGCGTCTGCTCAGAAGGATCTCCTGGCTGAGTTCCATTACGTGCCGCCGCCCAGGCCTGTAGAATCGCTCGAACCCGGTTGAGCTTGGCCAGGGTCTCAAATTCCGCCCCTGCGCGTCGAAGCAGAGTCAGTGAGGGAGGTCGCCTCATCACGCGCGCTAGATCACTTTTCGCACGTCGAGAGACTCCGCGCTCGCCGGAAGAATCGGCGCTCGAGTCGGCCGGCGCACGCGATGGTGTTTGGGAGGGAGGCAGATCGCTTCGTTTCGGTCGGTATAAGGGAATGACAGCTCCCAGGGTCTGGGCCTAGCCACATCAGACGTAACTGTCCGGAACTCGAGTGAGGGGATCGGTGTCAGGGAAATGTCCCGGGCTAGTGATGGAACAGAATCATCCAAATTATCGCCGCTGTCCAGTAATGAAACAAAAGGGTGGCGCGGAACCTTGCGGATGTTCCACGAAAGATGTGTTACAGCCGACCAGCCATTTCTTCTGACTGCGGTGACGCGTTCGCCCCACTGACGTGAAGAGCTCAGATGGTAACCTCTGCCTATAGACCCTACACAACTGTTAAGATTGCTGGGAGAGAGTTCTCAGCGATGATAGATACCGGAGCCACCCTTTGTATGATCGGTGACGTCCGGTAGGGATCATGCCGGAAGAACCAGAAGAACTTACGATTAGCTCACAATTGCATGCGTTAGACAACTGGCTCTACTAGAGCAGACTGCGCTCTGCACCTTCAAAAAAGGTGCGACGGTCGGCCTAAGATGCACATTTTTTTGTTCCTCCAGGGTCTCAGATTTCCGGTCATTCTGGGAAGAGATTGTCTTTCTCGCAAAAGTAACATCGTTAAACTCTGAAACAGTGAGTACGGCTACGTCGTGCTTTCTCAGCTGATACTTTTCGCCGCCCCGCCGCTTCTTTTTTCTCGCGCTCTATATTTGATGACCGCTTGCCCCAAGTTTCAACTGCAGGCGGTCGTCGCGCAGGTGGGAACGACAAAATCGGAGGCCAAGCTCGGGTCATTCGACGCCCCGACCAAGCAGAGGCACGTGCTCCCAGGTATTTTGTGCCCGGCGGTTTTTACCGGACGGACGGGCCAACCGAGCATCCTTTTGTACCGATGAACGCCGGTAACGACAGGCCCTGGAGCGACGATCACCGGCCGCGTAGCGTTTACAATAGATATCTCCTTGATGCTTCTTTTGACAATATCTATCGCACGGGTACACTCAGGAAATCGAAGAGCGCTTAAGTTTCCCGGTAATTCTAGCTAAAAAAGAAGCTACAGCCAGGCAGCTTTTGCGTTGACTACATCCTGCTCGATTCTCTCACAACGGGGAATGCATATCATTTTCTGTAAATCCAATCCAGCATGCACTCGGTGGGAAATGCCCGTGTGTTTACAAATTTGGGTTGCAGCTGCCGGTGGTTTTTGCAGATCTAGATCATTACAGCCGATCCAGAAAAACGCCTTTACTTGCTGTCGCGGTTTATTTGTGTGTAATTGCTTTTCTCTCTGCGGTCGGCATCTCGCCGGAAAGTTTCTGGCGGCTTATGAATGCATCTTAAGATAGAGGATCGGGAGAGTTGGATAATAATCATACTTGTAATCTGCATCGCACAGGAAGCATTCACACTTGTGTGGCAGTTAAAGTTTGAATGGCTCTTGTGTGCTGTAGATTACAAGAGTTGTCGACATTGCTCTGGGGACGCGAAGATTAGCTTTCGATGGCCTATATGCATTATATTTGGTGCTCTTCAAATCATTCAGTTAACATCTCGTTTAGTTGAGTATCATCTTCAAGCGAATGAAGGACACGTAGCTGACAATCAAACCGAAAAAGGCGCAACTTGCCTACTTGAGAGTCGAATGGTTTTGTGTTCGTGTTTGACGGAGGAACTCCGAAGCCGAGCAACAAAATATTATGAACCATTTTTTATATTCCTCTACTGCAAGACGAGAAGAGCCTCTAAACTTTCATAAGAATGCGCGGGTTTTATTTAATCTTATTCTGAATTGTGCCGACCTAGACCTTACGTTGTACCAGCTTCTACGTAAAGTCACGGCGCATGTCTGGCAACGAGAACCGGGGGTGCCATCATTCATTCTCAGTCGCCCGATCGCTGGAACAGCCAACTTGCGACTACCGCACTTGAATCTGCTGCTCATGGCACAAAAGAACGCCAGCGACGGCATCAGAGCGGTCCCGTTGCGAGAGCACTATGACTAATTGTAACCAGTCGCCTTTGCAGTCCGTAAACTCACGCCGGCAGAACGCAACAACTGCAGCATTGAACGAGAAGGAGTGGCAATTATGTAGGCCCTGCATAATTTTGTTCTCCACCTGGACGGCGTTGTTTTTACCATTCAATGGGAACCCAACTTTCTCACCTAGATTTAGAGGTTAAACCAACTTGGCGGCAGACTTGCCCACAGAGAACCCTCTGCCGCGCTACGCATAAAATATAAAGTATCGCCGATGACTTGCAATCCAGGACGCGGACGTGCTGTTGCGAGCATCTCTGGAGGTGGATCCGGGGGATCCACCTCGAGCAACCCGGCGCTCACGAAAGCATTCTTGCGATAATGCAAGGAAACAGAGCGATCAGGAAAGAACGCCCGGCGACTGACTGAAAACTGGTTCTGAGGGGTAAATTTATGCGGAAAAAAAGGCTCGCGTGGATGCGAGAGGTGGCAGAAAAGCTAATAGCCCGCTTTGCGCTGCTATGTGGGGTGCCACGTAAAAATATGAGCACTTGGGGTACGGTTCTGAGCAGGAAAGAGTTGTTGGAAGCACAGAGAACAGGCCGTTTCAATCAGCGAGTGACGTAAAAACTGGCGAGTAACCAGCCGACACTGGGAACGCTGTCACAGTACAGAGGACGTCGGGAAAGCTTGCGGACGATGCAGCGGATACAGCAAACTCTGGTAAGATGGTTGATAGAGATAGAGAGATCGACTGCTTTTTTTTCTTTTTTTTTTTTACTAAAATAACTTGTTGATCTGGCACATTTCTCGAAATGGACGTACACGAGAGAGACCCTGCATTCTTCAAAATTGTTGTTCGCGGAAGTGGCGGCGGAAAGTTTTGGGGTGCATCCATGGCTCGGCCTTGGTGGACACCGTGAGCGGCAAGAATAATACCAAAATGTTATGTCGTGTCGGAACTGTCCAGCGTACTAGCGTTTCCTGGGAGATAGTCGCATGCGATATCAAAATACCACTGCCCCAAGTTCACGCGCAAACCAGTACCTGCTGGTTATCACGAACCATAATGAAATAGAAAGCGCAGAAGAACAAGGAGGAAAAAGAGGGGACACGCACGACAGTCAAGCGCTTACTCTCAACTGAAGTTTTATTCAAACTTGGGATAACAGGAAGATAGTTTCTTTTGGAGGCTGCTCATCCGTCATTCAATGATCGCCCCCCCCCCCTTTACCGGCTCTAATCTAGGAAACAAAGTAACCTCTTTTGTTATCGCCCCCTTAACGTGCGCGTGCCACTGTCGTAGAGGAGGGTGCTTCCTTGGCATGTGTCAAAGCAAGTGACGGGTGACACATGCAGCCATCACCAAAAGGTTTTAGTAATATAAGCCTCTAAATGAGCAGCCCGAGGAGGAGTTGTCGGTGTCCTGTTTAGCTGAATCTCTCTCGCAGTTAATGGCGGTGGCTACAGCAGATATCTACGGCTCCCTCCCAAGGACCCCGGTCTCCGAGGTTCTGCAGGTGTGTTGGAAATACCGGAGGGACCCCCACGTCGCTTACTGCGTCACCGTCTGGTCTGGCGTCGTGAAACAATGGATGTGTGCGGGCAAACCGGTGATGCGCACTTGAGCTGGTTTTGCTCGGTCTTGTGGATCGCGATGTGCGGTGCAGAGTATGCGGACGTATGGCTCTCGAGAGCAACGACCACACGAAGAGCCACCCTAGGACGCACCTTATTAAAAGTTAATAAATGAATTCATTTAAAGTGGTGTCATGTCACTCGGGGCAGGAGAACCGAACGGTGTTAACGCCCTATGGTCTACACAGCTGGGCATTCGTGTTTCAACGAGCCAAATACATTTCAGTGAAAGAGGCTGAAAAAGTATAATCCGCGTCTCGAAAATAATCCGTGGAGAAGGAGGAACGAGAGGGACAAAGGGCAAACACAAATCTCGAAGCACAGCTAGGTGACTGGTGCGCACCGAAAACATTCGCCTGGTACGGGTATCGAACCCGGGACCTTTCCATTTCCAGTAAAGAGCTGTACGAACTAATCTAACCAGGGGTTCGACGTCAGTAGAGCAAACATGTTATATCAGCTGCCACCAGCCTAACACCAACAAGACGCGTTTTAAGGTTATGATCATAATGCAATTGAATGCAAAGGTGCGAGCGAGCTGGACAAGAATGAAGAAAGTTATCCGTGGAGAAGGGGAAAACAGAGGGACGTTTTATCCTCAAAAGTGCAAACGGATTAAGTATTGTCTTGCACGGTGACTCTACGTGTTCGCACACTGGAGTCTGCATGATATTTTAATCTGAGGCGACTCACCTAAAGCGGTTATAAAGCCCTTTTAAAATAGGATTGTGCCGGGTGCCAGATAAGTGAGTTCATATTTTTCACTTGCACAAAATTTCACTTTTACTTTTATGTCTATCAAGTTTCTTGTTTTTAGCTACCTTTTTGAGTTCTGCAAGAGTGTTATCACAAGGTTAAACATTGTGTTCCTTGTGGACTCGGATGATCGCAAAGAAAAATCATGCTTCGATTCATGCCTTGCCAATCTCATTTCAGACGTCTTTTCGTACTTGTTGTCTGCATTTTAATTACCCCCTATGTGACAGTTATCTGACAACAACAAAAATATCAATCCTGTCGATAACGAGCGATAACACAAACAAACAAATCACACAAATATAATGGTGTAAATGACAAGGTTCAGGAAGGAAGCCTCTAGATAACGTAAAAGACAATATAAAAAAGTGCTGAAAGTTCTGACAAAAAGGTCTCGGGCGACGGAGGTGCTCCGAAGCAATCAGGATGACGGATGACTCAACATAAATGGACGTCCCTTCTTTCCATTCCTTGGCGTTCATTTATCCTTCCTTTATCGGTGCCTCCTCGTTATTTTTTTTATGTTCGCCTTTCAGTGAGGATGGAGATCGCGGAAGACGCTGGCAGACCAATATCCGAGGCAATAGAAGCTACCCGGGACAAAGCATGCCATCAATTGAGCGCAAGTTTCGCAATTTTGGGAGGCTGGTGCATTTGGAATATTTTGCCACGAAGCCGGCACGGTACGTTTCGTAAAATGATTTTATATAATTCTTAGTAAAATTTGCTCGTTTGAAGTTTTGCATGCTTGAGTTGCGAAGCTAGCAGGCCTCTCTAAAGGGGCACTGCAACAATTTTCAGATTTTGGAAAAGAATGGGGTTAGTCTTACTTCTAGAATAAAGAATCTCGACTAATGGGCGCAACCGGTGATTGCAATGCCCCAAATAAAACAATCGCAGCGACAAGGCACCGTTTGCACTGCTTGATTGGGTTCATCGGATTGCAACATCAATCCTGATCGGATTTAGGTATAGCTATGTTGGACTAACAATTACTCGCCTCCAACGTTACTAAAACACTCAGTCGGGAAACTCCCATAGAGACAGCTTTGAAAAAGTGGCCCCAAATCTGTCTCCGAGCACCGAGCCAATGACGAACACAACACCACCCTTTCTCCCGCAGCGGCCAATCGAGGAACTGCACGTGACCTCTATTTTGGCTTTACGAACAGATACAGCTGAAGAGGTTACGGGGGTGCCACCCCCGTCGACGTTGAAATGCACCTAGGTCAGGGCGTGCTGCCTGAAAGGCCCGCTGAGGCATGGTTGCATAAAAATAATATTAATTGTGCCGCAAAACCCTGCAAGCTAAAGATTTTACAAACTTGACGCGCCCCTCTTTTTGTACTAAACTCCAATAAATTTCATACAAAAAGAGTCTTTTTCGTTTGTTTTTTTACGCAAAAATAGGCTTTCAAAAAGCTCAAGGTGACCACAGTACAGACAAATGATGAAGAGTGGCGCTGTTGTCGCATTTAGCTCGGTCTCGGTGGATGCCAGCGGCCCAGGTTTCGACGGCGAGTTTCCCAACTGAGTGTTTTAGTAACGTTGCTCGCCTCCGACGGACGCCTGTGAATTGAGTAGTATGCACTCACCGCCGATACTTGTCTGCGGACTATGTATGCTGGACTAAGTATGACTTGCATTAATACTTGGAGGTGGGCTAGTCAGTGGTACATAGTAAACATATAATAAAAAAATGACCGCATCTCCACCTGGTGAATGATGTTGATTGGGGCGAAGCTCTGGTGGTGCTGATGATACTAATTTTATTGTTCATAGGTAGTGCTGATGGTGCTGATTTTTTTATTGCTCATAGGTAGTGCAAAGTTCCGGGCTGCGTTTCGACTTCATTATTACTGCTTTATGATCGGTGAAATGCAGAGCCAGTGGTTCTTCTAGCGGATCAGCTTGGATCCGATAGAAGCCGTGGGAACGCATCTCAACCGCTTAATTCAACGGTCCATATTAGAAGGAGAATGTGTGGTATGGAACGTGGTTATATACGCATTTGAGCATTTGACCGCAGTGCCCTCTCGTCTATAAACGTTGAGACAATGCATTCAAAGTTTAACGAGATTCTATAAGCATTTGACCGCAGCGCCCTCTCTTGTATAGACGTTGAGCGGCTACATGTAACGTTTTATCTATGACAGAAACCTCAGCTCTTGAGTTACTACGACATCTCAGAGCCCCCTACTCATCCCGCAGTCGTGGTCGAGTGGTTAAGGCGATGGACTAGAAATCTATTGGGGTCTTCCCGCACAGCTTCGAATACTGTCGACTGCGCAAACATATTTTTCTTTTTATGTGCGCACGGACGCCGGCCGGCCGGCCGGACGGACGGACTGAAAAGGCTACACTCTTAGGAAAAAGGGTCAGTATAGTCCTCCCTAAAGGGAGGAACGCTCTTGACACATATGTTCCTTCAGAAAGGGAGAAACTTTCGTCCCTTAAGCAGGGGAGGAAAAGTTCCTCCGTCGACTGCATCTCATTATGGCGGCCACGAATCGAGCAAATCGAGCTCGGTAAGGCTTAACGAGAACACTAAGTCTATTGCACGAAGCGAGAGGAGCAGGAAATAAAAACGTAACACGAGCATTCCGCGAACTGTATTTATTTCCGAAGTTTCTTTACCCCTGCAGGTAAAGAAACTTACATTTCGAAAGCATGCAGTCACTCAGTCTTCTCATCGTCAGCACTGCGATGTTCAACGGAGACAACCGGCACTCAGTTCGCGCACTTTATGTCCTACCTTTGCTATTCCTCGAGCCACAATTCCTTCGTCAACCGTAGCGTCAACCGCACATCACGGAGGAGTGAAAATCATTCGCTCGCAAAACCAAAAGCCGCTCTCAAAAAAAAGCAAATCCGAAGCAACCTCTTGGCTTATCTCAGCACGGTAACACGAAATTATGGCGTAGCCGCGTCGCCGCGTAGCGTAAAAGGATGTTAAATCGCTTGCCACCAGATGGCAGGGTCAAGCAGAGTAATCGCACGTAGCGCACGTAGCTAGGCTAGGTGGCGCTAGGTACCGCCCAATTCATGTTTTACAAAAAATATTTTTATTTCCTTACGCCATAATTGCGTTTCCTTTTCTTCGGAATCTCTAACACATGTAGACACGTTGCGCACACTACAAACATCACGTCAACATATATTGAACGCATACAGAGGCATCGCACATACAAACATCAATACAACAGCACACAACCCCGATCACTACTGCCGACCCCTGCGTTTCCGTCTTTTATAGTGGTCGTTTTGAACGTACAGAAATTTTCGGTGACTCCCTAAGCAAAAAAAAATATTCCGAACATGTTCATTTTTTTCCAGCACTGTCATACATCTGAGGCTATTTTTAATGGCTCAGGGGATGAATCTCTTATTAAAAAGAAGACGCTCGATCATGCCATAATTATTTGAAAGCCAATAAATCGAGCCGCTCCAATGTGGTTCCAAGCCATGAGTTTGTTTTCCCGCATGGCCCTTCGTAGCCAGTATTTATATTGTAGTGTTCGTTTTTCTATTTGTGCTGTTCGCGCAAAGCTGCAATTGCCGTCTTGAATTAATCTCTGTAAAGCGGATATCCACTCAGCTGGAAGTGATGCTGCACGGGCACAGAAATCGCTTTTCGATCAACTTGAATGCAGTCAAAGCCGCGACTTCCGACAACTCCATGGGACGGATATGCTGCGATTAACCGACGAATTTCGCCCGGCGGCTTTTGCTCTGCGCGCGGAATCAACACAGTAGCTGTTACGTCGCGCGCAAAGCGAGCGCGCCGTCGGGTGGCGTTCGCCAGTTGCGAGCTCGAAAACTTCTAGCGCTCATCCCAGCGCGCCACTTAGAGGGCAGTTTCTACAGGAACCGTAATATATTTAAACAGTAAAATAAAGGATAGCGTTTTTTGTTTTTCGATTTTGCCTGTCTTTTTTTTTTTATGCTAAACTTCCATTATAAATATACGTACTTTCCGTCATACTTTCGTAGTGTTGTCTTTTCCCCAGAGCGCAATCGCTCTCGGGGTCCGACATTCACATTGGCCACTGTACGATAGGAGCTTACCGTTCAGACCAGCGTTCCAACATGACTATCCACACGTCGATCGACTGCACCTAATCCCTCAAGTGGTTTTAAACTCTTTAATGTAAAGCGGAATGTCATCCTGCGACAGCCCGGCCCCTCCGATAACGGCCCGACCAGGGGCATCAATGCCCGACAGTTTACGTCATCTCATTTTGTTGTTACACCACTGATACGCGAACACACGGTCACATCGGCGATAATTCCAGTCTTCTGTTCACAACCCAGAACACTGCCATCACGATGTCGCTGACACGAAGAAATCAGGGTTGGGCAGAAATACTCAAAAATGTATTTGGAAATACAAATACTGGGATACATTGAAATAGTAGCTAAAATACTGATACTAAGATACATCTGTAAAAATGTATCGCGATACGTATCGGAAATACATTTTAAAAAGAGTCAAAAAGTATTTGGAAATACAAATACAGGAATACATTTTAGGGAAGGCAGAAATACAAATACAGAAATACTGATACTGCAATACATTTTCCAAATTTTTTGAGACGCCAACTGAGATGAAGCTTGAAGTTTGAAGTGGGTGTTTTCGATCCCGAAATTACTTTCCTGCAGGCTTGGTACTTTGCCTTGAAGGTAGTGGTTTCGGACGACAAGGAGTCTTCAATGCGCCCAAAAAAACGTTCCAACAATTGCTGACCGCGGTCCCTTCCCTGACATCCTGTCTGTCTGACGAGGGAATCCTGTCAACATTGATCACATTATGTCACGGTGTAGTGGATTAGAATTCTTTATCTTTAGGTGTGGCCTTGAACATGAAACTTTACCATTCTGCTGTATGAAAGGACAATACGTACTTTCGTTGTAGGCTACCTAGCTGAAGATCGTGCATGCAGTGTCATTTGGAATTTTTGAGAATAGTGGACCACCTGAAGCATCTTGAAATACATGTCTTATCTTCTGTTTCCCAGTTGAAAAAACGATACGGTAGCATCCCTGTTCTGAAGGTCCTTACTACCGACCCTCCACCACCGACGCACGGATTGCAGTCCTCAAGTTTTGCCTAGCATTATCCAAACAGAAACCTCGTGGATTGCGAGCTGATATTGCCGGCACAGGTGCGAGCTATCCGAGAAACAGCGGTCTCGAAACTAGTCGCGGGAGTACGTAGTCTGGGATGGCACAGCGAGGCCACTTCTGGCCTCCTTCTAGGTTTCGGATCACCAGAGCAGCGGGTCACGTTCACGTCGGCTGATGACGTACCCTTGAGGCGTGCAATGTTACGGGCGCAGCCACAGATGCATTTGAATATGTGTTGAACTGCACAGCGTGAGTCTTCCTACTATATCAAGTTAACCACCGCCTGGCTCGTGCTGCAACGGAATGTGACTCTGTACGCTAAGGCGAGAGAGACGGTTAGCAGCGGGCATTGGATGCCAGCAAACAATGACTCAAGAAGTCCCTACCTAAGGACCTGCGGCAGAAGGTGCTCTGACTCCACTCCTGGCACGCCACCTGGCTCGAGTACCCGACTACGCAACACTTCTCAGAACAGAGAAGAGGACGTATAGAAAAATAGTTTGCAGAATCAAAAGGAACCTTGGTCAGCATAGCAACAATACCCCAGCATCTCCTTGACTCTGGTGCCCTTAGAATTAAAAAAAAAAAAATATAAAAAAAAATGCGTTGGGACTTTTTTTTTTTTTTTCGGTGGGGGGGGGGGGGGGGAGTATTTCTCAAGAAATGTAACGAAATACATTTGATCCTGATTGTATCGCGATACAAAGGAACATTCAAAATGTATTTCGATACAGGAATACAGATACTGGTGAAAAAAATGTATCGCGATACAGAAATACAGATACGAAATGTATTTCTGAAATACTATCGCGATACATTTGTATCGCGATACTGCCCAACCCTGGAAGAAATACAGAACCACGTTGACGATGTTGCTGACACGCAGAAGAATCACGTTGAACACCGGTTGGCACTCGGCACGGGACAACGGAACCGAACTCAGCACGGAAGGCACCCAGGCAGCCGGCAGGAAAACCTGCCTTCCTTGGACGCAGTTACCGCGATCTCCATAACGTCGAAAACGTCGACACAGTTCCTCGAGGTTTCGCTGCTGTAGTTCCGCGTGTGTTCCGCAAAATGGAGACGGCCGTCTTACCCAGTGTATGTAGCGCTGCTGGCACTGCTCCGGAACTTCGCTGTTTCTAGCGGCTTCGTTAGCTCGTTTGATAAAATTAGTGGTAAAAACGTCAATGCAACCGAAATGTTCTGCACGTTTGGACTAGAAGACGGAATTACAGGCGGCCTTCGCTGCCGCTGAAGCTCAATCAACTCAACATTAATTTATTAAACAACGTGCGCGATGTGCTCGAAAAACGAAACCGAAAGAAGATGGGTCGGGAGGGCGAAAGCTTTCTCCGGTCTGCCTGGAGGAGGAAAACGTCTCGGAGAATAATAAGGACTTTAATTTTCCTTTCATCGGTCTGGGTTTGTTTATGTGTGTTTTGGTAAACAAAAAAAAAAAAAAAAAAAAAACCCACTTCCTGGGGATCGAACCGTTGACCACTTGGTCAGTAGCGCGATGTTCTACCCCTGCGCCAACTGAACAAGGAGGAACTCGCGCTCCTCCTTTCATCTGAACTGCCGTTCCTCCCTTCTCTGGGCAACTTGTCCGCAACAAGGAGGAACAGTCGCTTTTGCTACCTTTCTCCTCCCATTTTTCTTAGAGTGTAGACCCTAACGAGCTTCGCCCCTAAAACCGCTTTGTCTGTCTCCCTTCTTCTACTTATCCTCGGGTTCCTTTGGGTTGTTTTAATTTTATGTTTACTAAATATGACTTGCCGCCAATTGTCGCTTGTGGGCAAAGTACTCTGGACAAACCACGGCTCGCCGCCAATAGTTGCGTGCCGACCAAGCATGTCTGACTTAAAACAACTCACCTCCGACCGATGCCTCCTGACAAAATGTCCTCGCTTCAGCATGAATCACTGCCAACGGTCGCCTGTGCACTAAGTATGCAATACTAATTATGACTAGCCGCCGATAGTCGCCTCTCTGCTAAGTGCTCATTGCTCGGAACAAAGTGTAACATGCCGCCGATGGTCTTCTGCGGACTAGGTATGCATGGGGGCTATGCAAGACTACGCTAGGAAGAGACCGGGACATCGCCACATTCTGCGATTGGCCAGCACCAAGCCGCCGACCAATCGCAGCAGGCGGCGATGTGTCGGTCCTTTTGCTCCGCCTCGTCCCGCCGCCTTGCATTAAGCATAAATCGCAGCCGCATGTAGCCTACATATTAAGAGGGCTGGACTAAATATGTCTGTGCACCAACGATCGACATAAGGCCAAGTATGCTTGACGAAGTAGGACTCGGTGTTCAGAGTCGCGTGCTATATCAGGCAACCGTCGGTTGCAGGCCGTACTTAATTCAGTTGTCGGCTCTCTCGTGCACGTCCTACTTGTGGTTACAAGGCAAGATGTCGGACTGCGGATACTAAAATAGCGCTAACACAACAATGGGAAGAACAATGCGACTGGTTTGAGGATAGAGCACTAACTAGGATTTTGAAACCTTACTGCTAGCAAGAAAAAAAAGACTGGAGAAAACACCGTATTCAACATCATCGCACGTGCATCCAACTCTCTGTTCTTGATGACTGATCACCTTTGCAGTTGAGGGGACCCTATTGTCACCGTCATCTTGAGGGGACCCTATTGTCACCGTTGAGGGGACCCTATTGTCACCGTCATCTAGACAAAGTCAATGATCAGCCACGGACGCAGTCTGTCCCACCGATCTTGGGGGACAGACCGCTCTGTCCCGCCGCCTTCTTCTTTATATATTTTTATTTTTTTCTTTGCGTTACTTCAGCATACTCCTATTGAAAAAAACCGATTTGAAAACCGTTTGAATATGAACTGGCCAAACCCGAAATTAACTGGTTGTAATGAAAGTTGTGTGATGGTCACGGGTGGTGGTAACCGAAGGGTTCAGCGGCGGCCTCTAATCGGGAGACGCCAAGCTTACTCCCGCACCCCACAGCTTTCTCTCGAGAAAACCGCTACGGGCGGGTCCGAACGTCAGCCGCACAACTGATCGCTTCTCTAAAAAAGAGGAGTACGTACCAGAATAGGACTGAGTCCAACGGTGGTTATCGGAACACCAAAATACACACTGTCCCAAAACCCCCGCGCCATCAAGGTCAGATGAAAGGCTCACCCTGTCGACACCATCCCGAGAGCGCAGTGAAGAGCGGGCAAAGGAAGACCTTTGCGACACGTCCGATCTCTATCGCATCCGCGGGAGGGGTCCTCGCCCAAAACAAGTATATTCCCGGATGAGCCGGGGGACGGAATAAGGTACCCCCGGGAGGGAGTGAAAAAGAGCCTCCCAAGCCAGGCGGCCCTCCTACGCTTCACGAACAGGTTGGAGCTCACGGCAACCAGGCCGAGCGTGCCGAACCACGGCCGTTATACCGGCCATCGGGAAAGGGCGACTAACGGTCCCCACATGCTCCTTCCTTAAAACGTTGAGTGAGCCTCGCTGATGTAAGTGGGAGGACCACCGGCTCTCATAAATAAAAAAAAAATTAAAAAAAAAACGAATAGCAGGCTTACCCGGTCCCAAAGGGGCTGGAAGCCGTCGCCTATGCCCAGCGGTCTCCAGGTCACAGCAGGTCGAAGTCAATGTCTACGTCGATCAGGTCCTGGAGTCCGCTGGGCCCAGCCTGCTGTTCGCTGGGCGGCTTTGGCGCTCCCGGTGGCAGTGTCGCCGGGGCCGAAGCAGCCACTCCATGCAGCCCGGCCGATGCAAGGGTGGCGGCAGCAAACACAGGGTCCCGGGCAAGCCGAGCGCCGAAGCACCGGATCACGTCCGGGTGTTCCGCCGGGTCCTCCATGCGCCATGGCTTAATGATGTCGCCGTCCCCTCCGTTAGCTCCGCTCAGGTGGAACAAGGATCGGTCGCGCCGGTCGCCGTGGAGAAGCAGTCCGCCGCAGATGTTGCAAAAAACATCCCCTGGCCGAGACGGGAGGCAGGCGCCGTGCGCCTGGGTGCCCATCTCGTTCACCGTGCGGCCTCGGAAAGGCCAGGGGACGAGGTCGAGTGCCTGTTCCGGCTCCAGTCGTCTCTGGTCCCCCCAGGGCTTTCAGGACACGAAGAATCGAGGGGGCTAAGTGCCCTCCTGGGTGATCCAAATGGCCACAGAGGACCCGACCGGAGTTGCTGTAGGTAGGGCAGGCGAGCAGCGTCCGCTACCCAGGATCCGATTTTGTCCGGGGCCGCCACGACGACCCCGGCGACGGTGCCCGCGTCGACCTCCAGTCCGGGACACCGACGACGGCGGCGACCGCTCCATTCTTGGCCCGCCACGGCGATCTCGAAGGCGCTGACCCCCGGCCCGAGTGGACGATGAAGAGAACGAAGACGGCGAAGACGTTCACCACGATGACCTTGCGTGCCTCGCGGTCGGCGACTTCGTGGCTTCTGTCAAACTCCTCCTATGGGATGGATGGTCTCCAGAATCATAAAGTGGCCCGCCATCCCTGGCCGCTCCCCTCCGCGAGTATCAGGTGGCACGGAGCGGGCGAGCAAGGCCTTAGTCGCACAGGATTCAGGCCATTCCAAAACGGAAACGACGAACCTGAGGACCGACGCAAGTCCAACGTGGGAAGGATTGCTGTCTCCAAACGGGGTCGGCAACCGACAGGAGCCACATAAATTTCTTGGTGGCCCACCGTCAGGCGAGCGGCAAGCCAAAGCTAGGCCATGCCGCTCGAACCTCTTTTCGGGTGGCGGAGAGCGAAGGCGACGAAAAGAAGCCTCGTCCACGAGTTGAGGGGGCAAGCTTCCCCAAGCGGGGAAAGAACTTCCGCCTGGCTCCCCCGTCCCCCCCACCAGAGCGGGTGCAGTGGCGTTCCAGGCCACTGCCACGCTCCGGCATGATAAACCTTGCGCAAAAGTGGCTCAGACCTGACGGCGCCCCCCAACACTCGGGTGTTCGTCTGTCATGCCGGGAAGAAGTCATTCCAAAAGCGCGAACGACATGGCTGGGGTCTGTCTACTTCCGCCGACAAGGGAGGGCATGAGACACACAAAGAAAAGCCATTTTCTCTTCCCTGTCCACACGCAAGGTAAATTAACTAGGGTCTGCTCTGCGGCGGAGTCCAAGGAGGAGAACTTTTGCGAAAACGTACAGAGCTCACCCCACCACCAGACACGGAAGCTGCCCACATTATCCGGGTTTCTAGCCCTTGAAAAACCGACCATTGGCTATAAGCAGCTTGGGCAGACGCCATAGCCAGCGCTATGGTCTCAGTCTTACGAAGTTATCCGGATATTAGGACCGAAGACTCCGCAGATCGTAGCGCTGCTGTTGCACAGAGTAGCCGTCACGGGGACGCTTCGTGCGTATCTGCTGTCCCATGCGACACGATTCCTCGGCCGTCTCATTTCTGCTAATGTAGGGCTTGAGATCGCCGGCGTGCACCTGCCCGCCAACGTCCCTGGATTGCAGGTCCGTCAGTCTACACACGATAGGAGAAACAGTCTGTATTACTCGGTAGGGGCCCGACCATTTCGGTGCCAGCGCAGCAGAAAAGGCTTTGCTAGCGTCGCTGAAGACGTGCGTTCGTCTGAGCGCAAGATCGCCCACTTGATTGCGGACATCCCAGTGTGAACGGTCGTACTGAGCCTTCTGACTGGCTCTAGCAGCGCAAAGAGTTTGGCGGGTTTTCGACAGGGCCGCCTCCATCCGCGTTTCGAACCACCGGGCGTAGTCAGCATAGGCTGGCTGCGCGCCGCCCCGGTCGCCTGTAGCCGCCAATGCCGATCCATGGGGTTCGGCAGCTCCCTCCCAAAATTGAGGAGAGCAGGGCTGAAACCTGTCGATCTGTTCACCGTGAAGCGAAGTGCAAACCCGATCTCGGGTCGATAGGCATCCCAATCTCGGTGTAGTTCCACATATGCTGCAAGCAGAGGCTTCAGGTTGCGATTGACACGTTTGGTGATGTTCGACTAAGGGTGGTACGTCATCGTCCTTTTGTGCTTTACGCAAAGGGCTGCACAGGAATCGGCGTATACCTTCGACGTGAAGATGCTGGCACTGTCAGAAATCAAAGCTTGAGGTTACCCGAAACGGGAAAACACCTCCATCAGCTTGTCCTGCACTGCCCCGGCGTCAGTTTGCACAGAGGAAATGCTCTACCCATTCCCTGAAGTGGTCGGTGACGACCAGCAAATAGTGGTGTCCTTTCGGGCTCTTAGGAAAGGATCCGACCAGATCGCACGCCACCAAAGACCAGGATTGCTGGCTTTGAAGTGGCTACAGACGGCCCGGGGTTTTGCCGCCTCGTGGCTTGAGGCTCTGGCACAGGTGACACGAACGCGCAAACTGAAGTACGTCGCGCTTCATGCCCTGCTAGGTGTCGAAGTGAAACAACTTGAAATAATCTTGGGGCCACTCGCGTGCCCTGCCTGAGGCGTGTTGTGATAAAAGTGCAAAAGTGCACCCTTAAGACTGTGGGGTACGACCACTTCGAACGCATTACTGTCGTGCTCGGTTGGTATGTACCGCAGGAGTCCGTCAGCGTCAAGCAGGTATGAATCCAACGCATCAATTGCAATACCTGCAGTTTCTCGGTGCTCGGCGTTTTCCACAGCATTACCAGGTGCTATTCGCCCGACGGCCGCGCTGTCCGACTCCGCAGACTCCAGCTCTTTCTTGAGCTCGTCGATCATCTCTCGACAGAAAGGATCACACTGCTGAGCTTCGAGGAGCTCTTCTCTGCTGATCGCAATCCCCACCGAACTAATCAGGTTCTGCTCGAGGAATGTGGCGGAATCGCCTCCTTTTGGGACTGGCTTTCGGCTTCACGCGGCGCCAACAGCGCTACGCGTTGAGCCGGGGCGTCGGACGCGGGAGGGTTCGGGCAAGAAACAGGGGCAAGCGACAAGGCGTCCGCCGAGACATTCGAGCTCTTCTTCCTGTAGCGAACCACATAGGTATAGCGCCGCAACGTCAAGGCCCACCTTGCTGGGCGACCAGAGGGTTCGCGAAGTCTTTGCAACCACACAAGTTTCATATGGTGCGTTTCTACCACAAAGGTGGTTCCATCCACAAACATGTCGAACTTGGACAGGGCAAAAATGATCGCCAGGCGCTCCTTCTTCGCGGTTCTGTAGTTGACCTCCGCCGGCGTCAACGATCGACTGGAAAGGCCACCGGTCGGAGCTCGGCTTCGTGTTTCTGGAGCAAAACTGCCCCTAAACCCAGATTGCTGGCGTCTGTCTGAATCACGAACGGCCGGCTCAGGTCGGGCAGCCTGCAGATGGCTGTGCCAGCCAGAGCGTTGGAAAGACGAATAAAAGCCGCCTCCTGCTCGGGACCCCAACTTCATCTCTCAAACTTCGTCAACAAACGTGTGAGAGGTGCCTGGAGGGCTGCACATCCCGGAATAAAGTGTCAATAAAAATTCATCAGTCCGAGATAACGACGGAGAGAGCTGACATGAGAAGGCCTCGGACACTCCAGAATAGACTGGAGCATTTCCGGACAGAGTGCAACGTGCGCGTAGTCGATCACGAAACCCAGTAAAGAGATACGGGTCTAAGCGATTTCGGCTTAGTTTGGGTTAAAAGTGATCCCTGCAGCCTGCAGCTGCTCAAGAACATTCTTCAAGTGACGTAAGCGGTCCTCAAAGGTGTCGGAGTACACACCGATGTCGTCTAGGTAAGCCATTGCATGCGGCCATCTGGCATTGCCTAAGACATTGTTCATTAGCCTTTGGAACTTCATAGGAGCTCCGGCTAGGCCTAGGGGCATCAGAGTAAACTCGAAAATCCCACGGTCACAAACAAATGCGGTCTTTTTTTCGTCACCGGGTTTCATCTGAACCTGCAGGTACCCTCTGCTGGTGTCGAGCGTACTGAAATATCTAGCTCCGCCCAGCTTGGATATAATCGAGTCAATGCTTTGGAACAGAGAAGCGTCCCTGCGAGTGACCTCATTCAGCTTGCGGTAGTCCACGCGCAGGCGGGAACTGCCGTCCTTTTTTGGAATGAGAGCGACGGGGAACCCCCACGGTTCTCTGACGACCGGACAACGCCGGTGTCAACCATCTCGTCCAAGGCAGCGTCAATGGCCTTTGGTTTGGCCGAATTCATGGGACGGGGATGGCAGTTCCAAGCAGGGGTCTCACCCGTGTCAATCCGATGTCGCACAGAATCGGCGCAGCCCGGATGATCCGTGAACACCGAATCGTAAGAGTGCAGGAACGACGCAAGACGAGCCTTGTCGCGCCTCGCGAAACCGCAAAAAACAGCAATTAGCGGCTGGGTGATCGGGACGCCGCAGCGGAACTCGCTCCCAAAAGAGGGGGGCGCGCGACCGCAGGGTCCACAACCGGTTTCTGGTAAACAGCGTCTCTCACGTGGCAGCGGTTATTGTGGCTGCTCAACGGAAATGAGGCCGGAGCGGCGGCGGGAAGTTCAGCAAACGGCTTGACAGAGCCGAAAGCGTCTTTCCAATAGCCAGCGTTGCCGAAATCAATGACTATGCCAGTTTGAGCCAAGATGTCTCGACCCAAAATTACCGGCACATAACGACCAGTTAGGTGCACAAAACGGTGTCGCCTTACCCGGTTGTCCTACGGCAGAACCAGCCTGCACAAAGCCTCTCGAAAGAGCAGTGCCCCCCGCTGCTAGCAGAAATGCCGTGTTGCACTTTCTCGGTCGTACAGAATGGGTCCAAAGATGCGCCCACACATCCTCATAAAAACACTAAGCACTGGCTTCGGAGTCCAGGAGAGCCTTGGGCGTTCGGCCAGGGATCGTCAAGTCCAGGAACGGGGCGGGCGCACCGGACAAACTATCGGCCCTGTACGCCTACAGCGATGGAGCAGAACCAGGTGCTCCAGCCTTCCGTCGAGCCGCCGGCCTCGTTAGCGGCGGCTTGGCCCGTTTCCCGATGCCTGTGGATTTGTCCAGTTTCGAGCCAAGTGACCAATGCGGTCACAGCAATAGCTTCAAATATTGGGAGCCAAAGAATTCCGTCCGGCAGGTCTCAGGGAATTTCTCCTCTCGTTCGCAGCGAAAAGCTCGTTTCGAGGTCGCATCTCCTCGCATCTAGGACCCACAACGCGGTCCTGACTGTGCGGGCCCGACTGCGATTTGACAGCGGATCTTCGCAATCCGTAGGAAAAAGGATCAAGCGCTCGATCAGCAATCTCTTGTGCGTCTCGACCCCGGGCGTCGGCATATGCCGTGGAGGCCTCGGCTCGGCGGGAATGGGGAGCGACAGTGTCGTCATTCCACGCCCACCGCGGCTCAAGAGATGACGTTGGTGGAGGTGGGGACCAGTAGGCTCGAGCCGCAAGGATGTCACGTTGAATGCGGTGAGCCTCGAGTGCCAGGTCATCCAGTGAATGCAAACGGCTACCTCGAAGGTAGGCGGAGAAAGTCGGATGCGCCTGCCGAATGACAACCTCAACCCGTTTCGCATTAGGGGCCGAGGGGTCACCGAGAAGGAACAGCTCCTGCATCGCCCTCGCGTACGCTAGCAACGATTCGTCTGGGTGCTGTGTACGCCACTCCAACTCCCGTCTCATCCGCCTTTGATAGTCAGTGGGGAGAAATTCCTGGCGAAACAGGGCCCGGAATTGATCGAGAGTCCACGCGTTTTGTCCGCAAAAGCGGAACCACCACGCAGCTTGGGCAGTCAGTGCGACAGACAGGACTCGGCCAAGAACCTCTTGATTGACCATTCCCATGGCCTGCTGATAATGGAGCAGGTCCTCGAGAAAGTCATTCGCACTTATGAAGTCTCCGTAACCCTTGTACTTGGGAATTGGGACTCGCACAGGTGGTCGCAGTGCCCTGGTTGTTTGCAGTACTGGCTGCATCGGACCGCTCAAGCTTTCAATGACTCGCGCCGCATTTTGTAGCAGCACAGCATGAAAGCTCCCAGCACCAGCCCCAAGAGGAGCGGCGCTGGACACCGGCGGAGCCCGGGGGCCATCTTCAAGCGGAGAAGCCTCCAGGCCACAAACGGGCGACGCGCCAGCTTGGAAGGGAGCGGGGTCGCACAGAGCTGGTGGATGGACATTGTCGGCGGGCGACTCGATCAAGTCGCCGGCAGCCTTGACTCCAATCGGGGTTCTGCTTTGCGCGGGCCAGGGTGGGATATGGTCTCCCGGCAGAGGAACCGTTTTGTGGCCATCGGGCAGCGCGCCGTCCGAATGTGGGAGGCGCCGAGCTGCACGGAACTCCGAGCGGCACCACAAAAGTGGGGCGCGCTCGGTCCAGCCGCCGGGTTGCCTCCCATTGGGAAGTGACCGGGCGGTCGCCGAACCTGCAAATGGGGGAGTCGCATGGAAGGGGCCCATAACGCGGGCTCTGATTGGAGCGGCATAGGGCTCTGGCCGCAACAGAGAGCCGTCTGGGAAAGGAGAAGCTCTCGTGGGCCCATCAACCGAGGCGCTTCCTCCAATCAGAGGTTCACCTGGCTGGCTCAGCGACAACACATGGCTAGCATAAGAGGCAGCCTGGTCACCGATGGGTACGAGGGGATCAGAGGTGAGCCCCCTCGTAGCCACTTCTGCCAACGTGATTACCGACCGAAAATCGGGCTGACTCGTCAATATGGCGTGAAATGGCAGACAACAGAGTAAGCCTAACGCGCAATAAATGTCACGACCGCGATAAGAGATGTCGTGGCCCCATGTTGGGCCCCAGAATATGTGGGATGGTCATGGGTGGTGGTAACCGAAGGGTTCAGCGGCGGTCTCTAATCGGGAGACGCCAAGCCTACTTCCACACAGCGCAGCTTTCTCTCGAGAACACCGCTACGGGCGGGTCCGAACGTCAGCCGCACAACTGATCGCTTATCTAAAAAGGAGGAGCACGTATCACAATAGGACTGGGTCCAACGGTGTTTATTCGAACTACCAAAAGACACACTGACCCATAACCCCCGCGCCGACAAGGTCAGATGAATGGCTGACCCTGTCGACACCGTCCCGAGAGTGCAGCCAAGTGCGGGCAAAGGAAGACCTTAGCGACACGTCCGATCCTTATTGCATCTCAGGGAGGAGTCCTTGCCCAAAACAAGTAGGTTCCCGGATGAGCGGGGGAACAGAAAAAGGTCCCCTCGGGAGAGAATGAAAAGGAGAGCCCCCTAAGCCAGGCAGCCCTCAGACGCTTCACGAACAGGTTGGAGGTCACGGCGACCAGGCCGAGCGTTCCGAACCACGGCCGTTATACCGGCCATCGAAAAGGCCGACCAACGGTCCCTACAAAGTGTACCGGGGAAATTGAAAATCAACTGTCGAAATCGGTCGAACTTGGAAAATGAACTGACCAAGCTGGCAGTTGAATTGGCTGAACTGTTAATTCCACAGTTCAACTTGGTAGCTATAACTGGTGACACTAGAATCATAATGTTTAAGCTGTAAGCCAAATAGCTTGAACTGGAAGTCAAACAGTCCTAGCTGACAGTCCAACAGTTACAACTGGCAATGAAACTGGTCCCACGGTATCTAAACAAGTCATACCAGCGTAAATAGAGAAACTGCTCGTTAAACTGGTCAAGCTACAGTATACCTAGTTTAAAATAATTAACAACTGGAGTCGATTCAATTACCCTTTTTCACTTGGAGCGACTTGTTTTCACTTTTTCTACTTTTAACTTCAAATCGGGCGAAACCTATTAGTCAAATTTCTTCTACATTAACGAATTGTGCTTTTACATTCCAAACGGCTCACAATGAGAAAGATAATTAACAAAACAAGTGTTTTTCCATTTTCAGAGGCAAAGATCTGATTCTCGAATGAATCTTGCCAATGCAGAAAAAATGTCTGGCCTGTTTTGGCGACGAAGCCAAGGAGCCATTGCGATTGAGACCGTTTTTAATATCGGCTTGGTGATGGTAAGAGAACTAGGAAAAGAACGTCAAGCCGGTACCTCTTCTTTCTTTCAGCCATCTTCGTTTACACTGTCGTCGTCTTCTTCTCGTCGTGATCCTTGATCTCTTGCAAAATATTTTACATATTCCCCCCTCAGAGATGTCGTTTAAAAAAAGATTCTTCAAGTGGGTACAGGAGTTGAATCAGCCTTCTCAGAATCTTGTTTCCTGGTTCTCGGAGAAGGCATGTGCGTTGAAGCCGGACTGGAGAAGGACGTTTTTACGACCTTACACAATTTCCAGAACGCTCGATGCTTCTTGTCTTCTAGCGAAACCAGCTGTTCCTCTTTTATCTGGGTGCCCCTAGCGTCCAATTTCAGAAGCGCGCCTTTTGTTTCCTTCAGGTACTACTGATGCCAACTGCGCCACCAGTGTTTTGATAACCTTTGTTTGGCTCTTCAGGGCTCTCCAATATCAGCGTCCCAAGTTGTGCTAGAACTGGGGAGGCGCTGCTTTCCGCCAACTTTATCTGGAAGTGTGATTGCAACCAACCTTATATATCACGAACCAACCGCCCTCTTACAACGAATACGACGACGACTTCACACACAGATACCAACGCCGATCGGCATCGCCTTCCAGTCGCAATGCTCGAGACCGAAGCCCTTCTCCCGGATACCGACGCCCCTCTCCTATACGCACCGACCAGAGCTTCTCCAAGTCGTTGGTCGATGGGGAAAACTAGTAGAGGTTGCGAAAGAGGTCCTGCTGCTTTTATTTTTCCTCGACATCCCGCACGTACACCGCAAACATACAACATATTAGATGTTTTCATTAAGAAGGCAAGATTCAAGGCACTTGCTGACACTGGAGCATCCATTTCAATCATTCGTGAAGATGTACGCAATATGTTTAGACTTGTTTGAACTCTTTGGAACGGTGGCATTCTTCGCAGTGCGAACGCGACTTTACTTAATCCTCTTCGTACCGTTTCCGTCAAACTCACCATTCAAAATGAAACTCACGGGCATTACTTTGTTATCCTTCCTAACTGTGCCCATGACATCATTTTAGGATCGGACTTCTTAGCCACTCGACGCGCCCTTAAGGATTGCGCGACTAAATCGATTTATTTTGGCGATCCGATAGCTTAGTCCCAGCCATTTTCTCGTCCCTACGTTAATTTTCATGCAACGGCTCAGACTCGTATGCCACCACTGACTGCAGCCCTCATTGAATTAGGAGCTAACGTCAATGACTCTATATATTTGTTCGAACTCAACGAAGAAGTTTTGTTGCAGAAAGGTATCGCTTTACCTACCGTACTCGCACAGTCACAGAATAATCGAACCACTGTTTGGTTAGTAAATATTACAGGAATTTGTCAAGTTCTACCAGCTGGAGCTTGCGTTTCGAGAACAAGTTTGAAATATTTCTTGTATATAGGTGCCGTCACTGATGAAAAGATGAAATCTCACTCCTCTCACCGCGATCAGGGAGCGTTAAGTCTTCCTGTCTTCCACGCAATCTTCCACGCAATCAACAGGATGCGCTCTATAATCTACTATGTCCTTTCGTAATTGCCTTTGATATCAATTATCCTTACTTAGGTCACACTTCTGTTGTCCGCATACGATCGACACTAGCGATCATAGGCCACTACGTAGTCGCCCTTATCGTGTCTCTTTCTCTGTATAACTCATTATACAAGAACACGTAAGCAAGATGCTTCAAGAAAACGTATTTCAGGAATCCTTGAGCCCATGGTCTTCCTCTGTAGTGCTGGTCAAGAAAAAAGATGGTGCATGGCTATTTTCTGTCGATTACAGACGTCTAAAAAAATAACAAAACGAGACGTTTACCCTCTTCCTCGAATAGACGATGCTCTTGATCGTTTAAATGAAGCGAATAATTTCTCTTCCGTAGACATGCGTACCAGATACTGGCAGATCACTGTAGATGAAAAAGTTAAAGAAAAAACAGCTTTCGTAACTCCCGATGGTCTCTACCAGTTTCGTGTAGTGACCTTTGGCCTGTGCAATGCGCCCGCCACATTCGAGCGCATGATAGACGCTTTACTTCGCGGCCTACACTAGACCGCATGTCTATGTTATCTTGCTGATGTTGTAGTTTTCGTATCTACCTTTGAACAACATCTCTCCTGCCTTACTTTGGTCTTGAAAAGCTTCCGTAAAGCAAGTTTACAACTTAATTCAAAGAAATGCGCCTTCGGAAATACGGAAATGCAAATCCTTGGCCATGTAGTCAGCTGTCAGCGAATATCCCCCGATTAAGCGCTTGAGGTAAATGTGTGACATTTTCCTCAAGCGAGGAAAATGTCACACATTTTCCGAAACCAGATAATTAAAGGTCTTCTCGCTCTTTTCTTGGTCTGTGTTCTTATTTTTGACGTTTTATTCGCGGCTTTGTCGATTTATCCGAACCGTTGCAGCGCCTCTTAAAAAAGAATGCCCCTTATGTGTGGTCTCAAAGCCAAGAGCAGGCGTTTGTTTCCCTCAAGGCGGCACTAACAACACAGCCTGTCCTTGCTCACTTTGACCCGTCTCGTGAGGTTGAAATTCACACCTATGCTTGCGGCTATGGAGTTAGTGCTATCCTCACTCAAACATTTGACTCAAAGGAACATGTTGTTGCGTACGCCAGCCGGTCGCTATACGAATTTGAAATGAATTATGGAATTACGAAGAAAGAATGTCCCGCCGTAATTTGGGCAACACGAAAGTTTTGGCCATATGTATTTGGGCGACCATTTAAGGTTATCTCTCACCCCCACGCCTTGTGCTGGCTATCGAATCTAAAGAACGCTTCTGGAAGTCTCGGACGCCGGGTGCTAAAGCTTCAGGAATACTGCGTTTCCATATTTTATAAATCTGGCAAAAAACATAATGCCCCAGATTGTTTGTTGAGAAATCCTGTTTCTAGGGTACATGCGATACATCATAAACCAGGAATCGTGGTAATCTCCTTGACATCACTATTAGATTTTGCTTCTGAGCAGCGAAGAAATTTCTACTTACAACAGGACTTCAGATGCCTAAAGAAGGCTCATCTTAATCGCCAAGAACAGTGTTTGAGCAGTAGTTATACGCTGACAGAGGACATAGTCTATCGTTGTAACTATAACCCCGAGGGGCCGAATTACTCTTTGTTGTTCCCAGACACCTCCGGAGGAATATTTTACGCGTTCTACATAATGACCCTACAGCTGGACATATGGGATTGTTTAAGACATACATGCGTGTTCGAAACAAATTGTACTAGAAAGGAATGTACCGTGACTTTTTTAATTATGCCACATCCTGCCTACAATGTCAGCAACGTGAAAAAAAACAAAAACACCCCAAGCACCAACTGGACTTCTGCAACCTCTTACACCACCTCGTTATCAATTTGAACGAGTCGGAATCGATCTCTTCGGACCACTTCGCGCCACTCAAGCTGGTCACCGCTGGATTATTGTGGCGACGGACCATCTATCTCGTCGTGCAGAGACTTCCGCTTGCCGCACCGCAGACGCTGAAGACGTTGCTGCTTTTCTTTTGAAGCAAGTGATTCTGCGTCACTGCCCTCCCAGGCAGCTTATCAGTGACCGTGGAACAGTCTTCCTCTCCCGCGTCATTCAGGAGCTTCTACATCTGTGCCAAACTGTACACAAACCAACGACAGCGTATCCTCCCCAGACGAACGGCATGGTTGAACGTTTTGTTAGAACGATCGTTGATATGTTGTCTATGTATGTACAGTCAGACCACCAACAATGGGATTCTGTGCTTCCTTTTGTCACCTACGCATATAACACTGCAATCCAACATACCCAAGGCTTTTCTTCATTTTTCCTTCTTTACCATCGTTTTCCAACGACATTTTTCGACAACCTTCTGCCATATAGTGCTACCGAACGAAAACTCCAACCAACAGTGGCACACCTTGTCTGCCGCGACGAGGAAGCTCGTCAAATAGCACTATTACGCACAGCCTCCACTCAACAGCGCCAGTGTCAACGTTATGATCAGAGCCATCGCTTGGTTTCCTAAGCTATTGGAGATCTCGTCTGGGTTTGGACACCGACTCGGCACCAAGGCAAATTTACCAAGCTTCCTTACCGCTACACCGGGCCCTTCTGCGTCTTTCGACGATTATCAGACGTCGCCTGTCAGGTGACGCTCCACGAACCAACGGCTGACCCTCACCGGACTTCCACAGACACCGTACATGTCGTCCGCATGAAACCCTACTTGCCACCATTCACCCCATAATTCACCCTACACTGCAGCTGCGGTCGGGATGACCGCCGCCACACCGGGGGGTAACATCACGAAGAAGACGGCCATGACCGTCTTTATCGGGCCGCTGGCGGTAGGGCGGGCTCCAGCCCGAGCTGGAGCGGGCAGTTGCATTGAAAAACCGAGGCTGAAACGGACGGATATATATATATATATATATATATATATATATATATATATATATATATATATATTTATATATATATATATATGTATATATATATATATATATATATATATATATATATATATATATATATGTATATATATATATATATATATATATATATATTTTTTTTTTTTTTTTTGTTCTTTTGGTGTGTGATTGGGTGAAACATATTATAACTGGTTCCTTGAGATATACATTTTATGCTTCAACCACTTCGTCCTGTCAGCTTAAATATGTTCGACCGCGTAATTTACACCGTACAACTATTGGCTGCCATGGCTCATATCCGATCATGGCGAACAAAAATGAAGTCCTTAGATCCTTCGCCCCCGGCGCCGAGCTCGTTGATTTTCGATGGCGAGTAGGCTTTATTTGTTTCTTTGTAATTGTAAAGTAAAATAAATATTAAATAGGCTCTTTCTTAGGCGGTTGTTTTGCTTAGGGTCCGATTTAGCCAGAAACCGCGACTTTCATAGAATTTTGTTCCTGCTTATTTCACAAAAATTTAATGCGGACATCTGAATGACTCGCCCATAATATTTTGAAATGTCAACTCTCTCGGTACCTCTATCTAATAAATATAAGGTTTAAAAGTAGATTATAAATATTTAAAAAAAAGAAAGAAAGAAAACTAAAACTAAGCGAGATCAATACCGAGAAAATGAGCCCGCTCAAATTTCAAGTAATTGTAAACCTTCCGCAAACACTCAGAACCAACAATCGCATCGAGCAAAATAGCAAAAAAAAATTAAAACACATATATGCACTGGAATTAAATTAAAAGCAAAGCGAAGAAGAAAGCAAATTTCCGTCTTTGGAGGACAAAAAAGGGGGAAAAGTCGAACTAAACTGGCAAACTCCAATTGTTTCTCTAAGCGATGCCGATACTTGCCCTTCCTTCCCTTTACACACTCCCCCATCAGAGGCGTTTCTCTCCCCTTCAGGGAATTTTATGTCTTTAGGGCGGATCTGGCACGGCTCGAATAAGTCTTCTCTTTCCCGATACTTCTCATCTTCTATCTCTTTCTTTCCTTAAATTATTATTTGCTTTATATATTTTCTGCTTTATTTTACGCCTTCCTCACTGACTAGGGGTTACCCCTTCTTATTTTTTAAAGATTTTGATAAACTTTACGTTTTTCTAGGTTTGTTCGCCCGGACTGAAGCCCTCGCTCGAAGGAAATGAGCCGTTGAAGTTCGGTTTCAAATTTCTCCCTTTCCTCCCTTCCCCCACTCGCCGTATTTATCTGTGTCCGGTCGGAACCTGGACCGAAGTGAAATGATACCCGGACAGAAGAACTTGAGAAATGCGTTGTGATTGTTCATCTCTCAACCTGGATTGGCTGGGTCGGATGAAGGTCCTAGTCAGGCGCCTCAAGCTCGGCAGTTTATTGGTTAAACCGCTAGACCAGAACTCTGACGCGAGTTGTTCCTGACCGTCTATTGGCGCAGCTGGTTGCTAGCTTTTGATGTAGTCCATTTCGGTGTGAAGGGGCGCACTACCTTTAGCCGCGGACGTATATGGCGGCGCACCAATCTCGGCGGTGAAGCGGTTGTTAACGGGTCTTTTCCCCCGGCTTCGTGTCGTTAGTTTCCGAGGAAAAAAAAAAACGAAGAAAAAAGCGCCTAAAGTCCTGGCCTGTCTTTTTTTTCTTTTCTTTTTTCTCGTTTTTTCTTGTTACACGCAATCGAGACCGTTGATTTGACTTCCTGTTCTGTAAAAGCCATTATAACGAAATTTCTGCAAATCTCTGTTCATGGTTCCGTACATTTGATTTACAGCTTCAACTCCTGCCTTATAATGACTACTGTCCGAAATGTTGCTTCTTTAATTATACATTGTAAACCATCTCTAACAAAAAAAAAAAAAAATCTACTCGTTCGTCAGACGTTTGCGTGCATGACGGTAATGCGGTCTGAACCCTTGTGTAAGATATGTTCGCAACCGCTTTTTTATGTACGCTGACTGAATTATGTCTTTATAAAAATATTTACGCGTTCCGCATGGTGCCAACTGTTTGTGCGTCGACTTTGATACAACGCACGGAATACTGATAGCGATGTAGGCAGCTCCGCTCGGTGAAGCATGTTTTAATCCCACTATACAATCTACAACGTAACTGATCATTACATCGACATGTGAAAAGTCGTGTTTAATTTAAAGGCGCGCACTACATTTTTGGTTAATATGTGTTCTATTTTTATTCGCCAAACGCACTCAATATATTTCAATACTTGACTGCTTTCGTGGTACTCTGAAGGAGTCTAGAGGCACAAACATTTTTACCACGCAAATATTCTTTCTGAGAAAAAACTTATATAAATATCCCTTCTTAATTTACCCTGAATGCCAGTCAAACGCATTTAGATTTATCATCAGCCAGAAAGGAAGTGCGAACGATATCGCCATTGGACGATGCAATCTCACTAAAAAAAGAACGAAGCACTTGTGGCTACAGTTAGCTTTATTGTCGTCAAGCAGTCAAGAGTAAGAGGAAGTTGAAGAATAAAAAGATAGGCTGGTAACATATTGGCTAGGGAAAGACAGTTAAAGCCTCGATTGCATTGCTCCAGAGAGAGTGAGAATTTGCGACAAAACGTAGCAGTAATAAGGATGAGGGGCTGCGAGATGAAAGGTAGTAAGAACCCCACTTGGCAATCGGCTTAAAAAAGATACACGCTCATGTGAAAACTGGGAAGGCCCAGCTTGCGTAACAGAAATAATGAGAGGAAGATGAAAGTGTTGCCACTATACCGCTATAAAAACGACGCCAGAAGAATGGAAAACATGTACTGATAAATTCTAATAATGGAATACAAGATCGGAGAGGAGAAAATCAAAGCACGTAAAAACGCGCGCTCACCAACAATACGTCCTTTGCCTTCGGCGTTTTCAAGTTTACCCCGCAAGTGAGCTAATGAGGTCTTCCCGAAGGGTGGTACCACCAGGCAGCACAACCACCGGTGTGGTTTGTTGTTTAACTAAGAATCAAGATTGATTCTATCGAAACTGAAAACAAAAGCCTGATATGTCCTTTCTGTTCCAGTCTCCCCCGAATCCGTCTCAATGCTTGTTCAGTTTTCTTTCCAGTTCCTTTCCGTTGCCTTTTTACGTTTTTTTAAGTTCTTCCATTTTTTTTTTGTTTTCTTAACGAGCTCAGCAAACACACTCGGAACAAATAAATGACAGCGCGATAAACAGAACCTTTAGTTTGTTTTTTTCTTCGTTTTTTTTTTTTTCCCGGTGCTTTGTTTGTGGACTTCACAAACCGAGAAAGCTTCAATTTCGATTCCATTGCGCGCTGTGGGACTTTCGTAAAAGGTGCATCGAACGTGCCGGCCGATTGTGCGAATGAACAATAGAGGACGTCTTGTGCAAGCTCGTTCAAAGAAACGTAAAGGTGGGGCCTCAGGTGTGTACAAGAACTGATTGGGATCTCCAGTTCAGCGGCAGGTTTCCGTAAAACATATGTCCCTTTTTGTTTTGCGTTCCATGATTTTACTCACTGCAACTCCTCTCCTCTCTCACGACAGTCATTACTTTAATGTTATCTTTCTTATTACCCGAGCTTTCTTATTCCCTACTTTCTTTCTGCTTTTGTGTTCTTTTTATTCCTCTTTTCTTCTGCTTTGAATATGGTCCATCTGTATTATTACTTGCTGCGTCTCATGCACCGCCTTCTCACCCCTTTGGTACACGGGGCGTGTTTTTTGTTTTTGTTTTCTATTCAATTTTATTCGCTAACTATAAACGAAATAAAATAGAGTGATTGGCATAGCTTGCGAATATAAATAATTGCGATAGTAAAATGTATAGCCTCAATGAGATGTTTGCGTATGTAAATGAGTAGCTTAAATTTATTTTGGGTGAAACGAAAGCGATTTCATAGCCCATTTTGTGTGCAAAATATACTTGCTTATACGGATGCTACTGAACGCCTTGTCTCGCCACGCTGCTGTGTTTACCGAAGGACCAGTGCTTACCACTGTCCTACAACATGGAATTGATGCGGGAGAGGCTAAGCCGTGGGATTCTAATCCCAGGTCGCTAAGTGTACATAAACGTTCTCTCCTAGACACGGCTCTAAGGGAGATGCTGGACACGGGGGCGGTGGGGCTATGACAGGGTCCCTGGTGGCTTCCAGTAGTTTTGGAGCCAAAGAAAGACGGCACCGCGCGTCTTTGCGTAGATTACTGGCGACTTAATGAGACCACTAGATCACCTAGGAGGGACGCGTGTCCTTTTCCCTCTATTGAGCCTATAATGTATTCGCTGGGGGGCTCTAGTTTTTTTACCCACGCTGGATTGCGCCAGGGTTTTCTCCAGACCCAGGTAGAACCAGACGACGTTCAAAAGACGGCATTCAGCCGTTATAGGGGGTTATTTTAGTCTTCCCGTCTTTCGTTTAGATTATCAAACTAGCCGCCGAGCTTTAACGCCTTGTGTAAACGGAATATCTGAGTGACCGATCGTCAAGGTAAAAAAATTATTTACTGGTTCCATTTGCTCCAATGGGAGAGGTGCATAATCCGAGATCCGAGATACTGTGTTCGCGCTCCTACGTCTTTTATTTGGCTTCATTTATCACTGGATGCACGCTAGAAAGCCCCCCTTCATCAACAAACATTCCACAAGAGGAAGTGTTCATGATGTTCAGGTATGTGGATGCAGAAAACGGGCAAAGCAACTTCGTTATTCTGTCAGTGTTACGTTTAAGTGTCGCAATACTTCTTGCTGGGCAGGGGCAGATAGATTTTTGAAATCATAAATATGCTCGGGGCTGATTTATTTTTTATTGAACTATTCTTGATAGGCTGGTTTCAAGCGGTCAATAGACACGGTTTGGTTTTGGCTTTTGACGTCTTGGGTTAAAAACTTGTCTTCACGATCCCTATGTATGAATCGGTATGGTCCGTCGTAGGCCTGTTAAAGTGGTCTTTGTACAGATTCACGAGGAAGGAACATGTATGTAAGCGTGAGGAGGGCACTTGAGACCTCCTCACACGTTGCTCTCGGCACGGAGGAGTGGGACGGATGTCGCGCGTAACCTTTTCAAATTTTTGTATGGAGCTCGTTGGATTAGGTGCTGGCTGTTCTGACCCATTTGCGAAAAATTCGGCTTGTTAGCGTAGGGTCGTTCCGTAAAGGAGTTCAACTGGACTGGAATGGATGTCAGTCTTCAAAGCTATGCGTCGACTGAGAAAAACAAATAGAAGTGCGCAAGTTCAGCCTGCTTCCGTCTATTGTGTTCGCAGTGACCTTTTTACGGAACGGTGAAATCTTTATACAAGTCCGTTGGATATGGGGTGATATGCTCAATTTGCGGATTCTTGAAGTTTCTAAATTGCCGTAACTTCACGAAAAGAAAAGAAGATTCAAACTGTAGATTACGATCTGTGGTAAGGCATGAAGGCACGCCAAATCTGGCTACCCAGCTGTCAATGAAAGTTTGGCTGACTGTTTCAGCACAAATGTAGATCGAAATGGCTTCAACTCAACGTGTATGTTTTTTTTTTTTTTTTTTTTTTTATTTATGTACATATCCCTAGGATGCATAGTGTATCTGATATGATACAGTTCTGTGAAAAGCAATCGCAGAGAAATCCGAGTACATATTCAACGCGAATGCATGCTGTATCGCATCGGAAACATATTTTGCGCCGCCTGTCTAACAGCGACTCCACTAGTTGGAGCGGCTTCCTCGGGGCGCTCAGGTGCAGCGCTTCTTGACATCGGCAACACGTGCGTGGAAGCACGAACTTCATTATAAAGATTATTACTGTTCCAGGTAAGAAATAGCTTATTCAAAATTATGCTGCGGCCTCTAATAACTTTTTGTGTCTTGGCAAGCTGTAACTCTGAGCAGATGTATTCTGAAAAGATTTGGCTTGAAAACAAACAGAGTGTATCTGATATGATATACTATGCGTTTGAAGCTTGATTTGGGCTCCGGGAAGCCTTCGTGCACACAATGTTTTCGGAAGCTTTGCCGATGGATTACACTATTTTTGATATAGAGAACACCAATACGATATTGCGGACTCTATTTCCTAGAAATGACGAAGTTTTTATTCTTAAATATTGCCAAGCGACCAAAAATGCCGCATTCCAAAAAAGCTTTGAAAATATTTTTTTACTGTTGCTTGTACAGCTCGTCAATGGCAACACATCTGACTGATGAAGAGATTCTGGGGATTTTGTTTCCCCTAGAAAGCGAGGCAAGCTCTGATTAAGAGGAAAAAAAGTCACGAACTTTGAAGCAGAAGAGATCGTAGATGACTGCGAAAGCGAAGATAGTACGCCCGATATACCTTCTACAACAGCAGCACTCAGCAAGTCTAAAGGCACAGCTGTCAACTGGAAAAAAACAGTGCCTCAATCTTCCCCCTGGGAAAACCACGTTCCGTGGTACGACAACTTTTCCTCCATCTATAAACACGATGGAGTCACCATTCCCATTTTTTAAGTATTTTTCACCGATGAACTGATCAACTTTATGGCAGAGCAGTCATCCCTGAACTGTGTGCAGACAAACCCTGATAGACCCGTCGAGGTAACTTCGGCAGACGTCAAGAAGTATGTTGGAATTCGCATATTCATGTCGCTCGTTTATGTGCCGAACATTAGAGATTACTGAGACCCGGCCCTCGGTAACAGCAGCATACTATCTGTGATGTCTGTAAACCAGTTCGAAAAATCAGACGGCATTTGCACTTTCGTAACAATGAGGAAATGTCGACAGAAAATACAACACGTGATCGGCTCTTCAAGATAAGGCCAGTTTTGAAGCACTACGGGAAAGTTTCTGTCTGCCAATTGAAGAATGCCTTGCATTAGATGAACAGATGTGCTCGATGAAGGCTCTATATTACCTAAAACACTACACGCCTAATAAACCCCAAAAGTGTGCTTATCAGTTCCTGGTGCTAATCGGTGTTTCCGGCTATGCCTCTGCTATGGAGATTTACACTGGGCAAGAAAACGATCCTTCGGAAAGGAAAGCAGGAGAACCGGATTTGGGAGCTACGGACAATGTTGTGAGACTGAGCCGACACATTCCTAAAAATGCGAAATACGAACTCTACTTCGATGACTACTATACATCCCCCAACATTATGGTTCACCTAGCAGAGCAAGGAATTCTGTCTCTTGGAACCGTGCGAAGAAATCGAGTAGAGGACCGCAAACTCTCCACAGAGCAAGAACTCAAGAAGGCAGAGATGGGAACTACTGCAGAAAGCGTGGCACGAATTGACGGCATTGACGTTACAGCTGTCATGTGGAAGGACAACAAGGCTGTAACGCTGCCTTTCGACGTTTTTAGGCTCAGAATCCAAACGGTCCGTGCAAAGGTATGATCGAAGGCTGAAGGCCAAAATAGACGTTGAATGCCCAAATATCGTTCTCTAATACAATCAGCACATGAGCGGTGTGGACATGTTAGACGGTCTGATGGGCAGGTGTAAGATTACCATGCGCTCGAGGAAGTGGTACTTTCGACTTTTTTATCATCTTGTAGACTTGACAGTGGTAAATGCATTGATTTTCTACCGTCGACAGAAAGGGTTGCCGCACTTCCACTGGCGAAATTTCAGAAGGAAGTCTCAGAATGCCTGTGGAGACTTGGCACCATAGTAACCAAAAGAAGACGGCCATCTGAAGTTCAGCGGCAGCTCGAAGCCAAGAAGTGAAATACATCTGCAGCACTCCTTCCACCGCAAGATGTTCGACTCGACCAGTTGAGTCACTGGCCTCAATGGACCGCTACCCGGGAACGCTGTAAGCTTCCAGGGTGTGCATCCCTCACGTTAGTGAACTGCGAGAAATGTGCAGTCGCTCTGAGCACGAACAAAGCCAAAAACTGCTTTCACCGCTTCCACAACCCATGAGGCACCAATCCATGTTGTATCACATATGATACATAAAGTATTTTTTCGTTTTCGAGTTCAGAAATTGAATAAAAGTTTTAACTATTTTTACAATAATGTTGTTATTGTGGCGAACAAGCACAAACCTTTCGAGTAAAACAAAAGTCATGCATTGCGGGTTAAGATGCCGACTCATGTTAGAATTCAAGCAGGAGTGAGCAACACAGTTGTAAGCATAGTGTATAATACCATGTATATATTAGTGCCAGCTGCAAGACGTAACAACAATTTATACTCGAAGGAAAACATCAACAAAAACATTAAAAAACAATCACATGAGAGCAACATTCAAATTTGAAATAAATTCTTTGACACTGGCACTTGCTACTGTTTATTTTCTTTTTTTTTGGTAGCTGTTTTTGTGCAGTTCTTATCCAGGGAAATAATGAACATTAAAATGTATCATTATGCGCACGAAACTTCTGAAGAATTTTGCCCTTTTTCAAACGAGGATTTGCGCGAGACACTTAGGTTAGGTAAGGACAGTGTTCTAGGTGATTTAATTACAACATATCAAGTACAGAAATTTTGACTTGCTTATAAACGCCGGGCTTGAAGTGTTTCAACTCCAAAAAAACTGATCGTTTAATTACACTGTTCGTTTTTTTTTTATACCGGTTTCAAATCAATCAAACTGCCGCCCACTGTACTGTTTCAAGTTTCGATATGTGCTTTTTAGCGTGGGGGTTCCATAATCACGAAGCGTACTCTAGAGAAGGTCTGACCAAGATTTTGCAGGCTGTAAGCTTCACCTGCATCGGGGTTCCTGAGAGCTTACTCCAGAGGGCCTGTAGGTCTCTAAGAGCACTGAAGCGAATATGATCGTAATGCTCGTTCCAACTCAAGCCTTTTGTAATTGTAACAATGAAGTACCTAACTGTAGATAATTCCTTAATTACTTCTCTCCCAATAAGGTATGAATGCATCAAGGCTAAAAAAATTTTGTTTTGTTTTATAGTTGTGAGACAGAACACTTCCCAACACTTATAACTATTACCTTGTTGACACACATACTTAACAGATAAAGCAAGAATAATTATAATAGGAGTTTATTTTCCAACAAAGTACAGGTTAGAGGGCGGGTTGAAAAAGAAACTGTTAGCACAGCTTGATTGGTCCCAAGCCCCCACGACATCACGACATCAGCAGCGGCAGAACAGCGAAAAAAAGAGAGAAAAAAAAGATGAGAAAAAAAAAAACATTATTCTTATGCGGAAGAATCATTTGCACGTTTATTAGAAACAAAGTCGAGCTCTATAAGAGGACACTGCCGCAGTGTTTTCGAACGCAAACACATGAAATACACCCACAATAAAAATATACATTGCACAAAACCACTCTCGTATAAGAAATACAACAAAATATTAAAAAAAACATTCAAAAGCATCTTTCAGTCATGGTCGTTCCGGCTAGAGAGCATCATTTCCCGCAGACCGCCCACTGATAGGTTATCAAGTTCTGTGTGATTTTTAAAAAGCTGAATCAGAATTGTTGGAAGTGTGTGAGCTATGGTTTGGTGACCGTAATCTGTTCTAGAGAAAGGCACTTGCCAGGGTAACATTATACGTGTTTGATAACTGTATTTTCTTCTTTTTAGATTTGATAACTATTCAAGATGTATGTGCATATTTTGTTCAATTTTATATTTTAAGCATGGGCGATATCTATACAAATCAAAAATTTTCATTACACCAAGTTCATTGAAAAGCAAATATGCCGGGTATTCCAGTAAAACATTGCAAATACTTCTTGATATCTTTTTTTGCAGTACGAATACCTTTTGAAAATTGGTAAGTGTGGTTGTAACCCATATTAAATGACCATAGTTTATGTGGGAGCAAAATAAAGAATTATATAATAAAAGTTTTATTATACCTGGCAAGATATGCTTATTGCGGTATATTAAGCCAGCGACGCTGGATAATTTGGATATAATAAAATTAATATGATCATCCCATGACATAGTCTCCGAGAAAGATATACCTAGGGATTTAAATTCTGAAACTAATTTTATTTTAGTGGAGTTCAAGAAAATTGCATTAGTTATATCCACTTGTTTATTCCTTGGGCAGAATAAAATTGCCTTAGTTTTATTAACGTTCACTTTTAAAGCGTTACTTTTGCTCCATGTCTCTAGTTGCCTTAGTGCACCATTCGCGTTATCTATGATACTTTACTTACCCCGTGCGCAGGCACCTTTCAGGCCAGTAGCTGCAAAATCAATGGAAAGTGTAAATTCCTTGTCAGTGCCTCTCACAAGGTAAAAAAAAAAACAAATATATATTTCTTTACTTTAGGCTAACTCACGTGGAATAGACACTGAGAGCTTCACAGGAACGTCAGCCGATCCCGGCTTTTGTCTTTGCTAGTGGCTAGACAGACATATTATCAGAATAAAATTAAGTTAAATAGAGATAACTGTTTCTTCTGTTAAAAATTATAAATTGCACTGATCAACATACCTTTATCATCGGGCTCCCCAACATCTGTGCTTTTCAAGCACAAGTTGGTGCAGCCCCTCTGTGGCCTTTCTTTTGGCCTTCTTGTATGTTTCTTTAAGAGAAGGCAAATTTATAGAGAACCACTAATTATTTAGCTGGTGCAAAACCTGGTTTACAAAACTAAAATTCAATCGCATAAAATAACAAAACCAATTTACTATTTTCTAGGTATGGCTTCTCTCACAGCTTATAACACCTAAATGATATATTATTTTACTCTTCTGCCTGAAAACAGGCATTTGGGGGCAAGGCCTGATAGAAGCGCCCTTTCAAGGCCAGCGTTTTTAAAGGCGTCAAACCTTTTTTTTTGTACAGTAGAGTGTGGTGTCTGCTGCTGACATGAGAAGTGTCCTGTTGCTTGCATTATTCTGAACTTTTGATGCAAAAGCCCCCTACGCAGTCATGGTCAGAAGAAATGCAAAACACCTGCATCAGCGCAACCAGTTGTGGTGATTCCACAAACATCTATACAGAGGAAAATTAACTATGGCTCTAAAAGCAGAAATGCCACCGAGAGAATAACTACCCATGACTGAAGCAGTTAGTAATGTATTTGGGTCTATGCGTTGAGAAACTGACTGTGGAAATAAGACGAGAGCGCACAGGGACATCAGAACACTGAACTCTGATTCGTGGTAGACCTAAGGCGAGCTGTTTTTATCGGCACTGCACTCATCAAACGCGTTTTAATTTGAAAGCCAAACGTCCGACGCTGGCATTCCCATTCTGACGTGTTCGACGAGTGCAATTGAGACAAAGACAGCTAGATTTAGGCCTACCCACCAATTATTCCAACCTGAGTTCAGCGTTTTGACATTCCCATGCACCCTCGTCTTCTCCTCCCACTCAGGTTTTCGGCGCATAAGGTGGCACTTTCATTTGTAGAGCGAATGCAACTTTGAAATGGGATGCACTACGAGCAGCCGAAGGAATTTCACCTGCTGCTTGCGAGCTTCAAATCCGTCCCTTGCATGTAAAGCCCCATTAACGGACTTGCAACTGACTACGAACGACTGAGACACGTCTAGTTTTTTAGCCTCTTGTGACTGCCTACGACCGGCGGCGTTTCTGGACTGCCGGTCATAGGCTTTCGCAAGAGGCATATAAAAATCAGTCTTGTCTCAGTCGGTCCTAGTCAAATGCATGTGTGTAAACGGGTTTTTATAAGACCTATGAGCGGGAACATGCGAACGTGTGTCGCTCGATACAGACATGGCAACCTAGCAAGTGCTACGCTCTATTTCGTGCGTGAGCAGTGCAAGGCTACGGCTCTTTGAAGAGCACAGATACTCCAGGCTCACGCTTGTTTGCTACACTGGCTGCAGACAGTGCTATGCCAGCTGTGAGGGAAGATGTGAGTGTGAAAGCGCTCTTCTATCGCCACATGATACATATTTTGGACTACGGAATTTCAATTTTAACTACACTTCCAGAGCGCTCGCACTAGGTTACCGGTCAAGTTTCTGATGTTGCTGTCCGGTTCGATGGGCTAGCTCAACACCATCTAAAATAATCAAAGCCCCTGCACTAGCCTTTCAAAGTCATAATAGTGAGATCGAGCACTGAAACAAATCAAGTGCTGCATCTGTCATGTCATCGTGATAATGCGCCGAGCTACTCTTTCCTTTCTGTTATCACAAGTCATCTGGTCTGTTTCATCTGGCTATATTCATGGCTGCACCAATAAATAGGGGATTCTTGGTCACTCCCGAATGGCTGGCTGGTTATCTGACATGTCTGAGACGTCATCGTTGGTCGTGTCTGCGGGTTCGCCGGGTTGTGGATGCTCTGGTGCTGGACGAGGATCGCCGTCTACGTCCGGCAATAAGACCAGGGACGTAGCCTTCCGCAGGAATGAACGTCAGCTGTTCCTACTGCCGGACGTGGCTGGTGCTCGCACACCAGCCACGCTGGTGCGCGAGCACCAGCCACGTCCGGAATAAAAACCACTGCAAGCCATTCGGCCACGTCCAGCCACTTCCAGCCACGTCAATACGATTGTATGATCTTATTGAGCGTTCTGCGCCATTAATTCGTGTTCACAGTAACGCCTGTAATCCTTGGTTCAACAATTTTATTAGGTCTCTGGGGAACAAGAAAAAGCGTCTTTTCAGAAAATCTGAAGAGAACCAGTCTCCAATATCATGGGATTCCCACTATGATTGCCTTAAAGAGTATACCCGCCAGATTAAAGTGACAAAAAACAAATATTTCAATAGAGACCTACCCACCCTCATGCAAACCAACCCTAAAAAATCCTGGACCCTTATTTCTCCAAGCGACCACTCCCGGTATATTTGTTTGATTGATCCCAGCGGCTGCCCTGTCCCTGAAGCTTTCTGCCCTTCAGTGATGAATGAGTACTTTGCTTCTGTTTTTACTTGCGAGAACCCTTCGAACATCCCTACTGTCCCACCAGCTTCTTATAACACCATGGCACCTATTATCATCTCCCCTGACGGCGTAGCCGGACTTATAGATCGCCTCAAAGTTTCATCATCCCCCGGACCTGACAACATTTCTTCAAAAAACCTCATAAACACAACAGACATATCAAGCGAGTACCTCACGCTCTTATATACCCAGTCATTGGCAGAGGGTCGTCTTCCTCCGGACTGGAACGTAGGAAAAGTCATACCGGTCTTCAAGGACGGTGATCGATCATTACCCTCTAACTACAGACCTATATCGTTAACTTCTATCCCATCCAAGCTTCTAGAGCATATAATATTTTCTCATGTGGTATCTCATCTTGATCAAAACAACTTCTTCAACGACCACCAACATGGCTTTCGTAGGGGTTTTTCTTGCGAGACCCAATTGCCACTGTTTACCCATGAAATTCATGCCAACTTCGAATCGCATCATCAGACCGACGCAATTTTTCTAAACTTTTCGAAAGCATTTGATCGTGTTCCGCATCTTCGCTTACTGACAAGGCTCTTTGTACTCAAAATAAACGTTAGCGTCATTTCATGGATTCAAAATTTTCTTTCTTTACGTGTACACCCAGGCAGCACCGAGTTCTGGGCCAAAACTTGGCTTGCGTCTGGCAGTTTAGGGCATTAAGAAGCCCGAAGAAGCCAAAGTAGTGCCAAACCTGACCTCCCTTGGCAACAGTCTGGGTATCTTGGCCCTAATTCGCCAAACAAGTGCCAAACTTAGGCTTCGCCGCCGGGTAGTTCGGCTGTCGTCTGGCATCTTCGGGCCCAAATCGCCTAAAAAATGCCAGATTTAGGCTTACTGCCCGGTAGTTCGGCAGATCTTTGGCATTTTTGGGCCAAAATCGCCAAACTAATGCCAAAGTTAGGCTTCACTTTTCGATAGTTCGGCTATCACCTGGCACATTCGGGCCAAAATCGCCACAGATGTGCCAGAGTTAGGCTTACTACCTTGTAGTTCGGCAGAGCTTTGGCATTTTTGGGCCAAAATCGCCGAACTAATGCCAAAGTTAGGCTTCACTTTTTGACAGTTCGGCTGTCACCTGGCACATTCGGGCCAAAATCGCCAGAGATGTGCCAGAGTTAGGCTTACTACCTTGTAGTTCGGCAGAGCTTTGGCATTTTCGGGCCAAAATCGCCAAACTTATGCCAAAGTTAGGCTTCACTTTTTGACAGTTCGGCTGTCACCTGGCACATTCGGGCCAAAATCGCCACAAATGTGCCAGAGTTAGGCTTACTACCTTGTAGTTCGGTTGAGATCTGGCATCTTTGGGCCCAAGTCGCCAAACGAGAGCCCAAGTTAGGCTTCGCTTCCCGATAGTTTGGCTGTGATCTGGCAGCTGCGGGCCAAAGTTGCCAAACAAGTGCCAGAACTAGGCTTACTGCCTTGGAGTTCGGCTGATGAAATATTTGATGTACGCGGGTGGTCTTCATCTTAATTAAATAGAAATCAAGTTTTATTCGGCTGGCAACTTTATCCTATTTTTGGTGTCTCTTGATTTCTGCAGTCCAAAGGTTGGCTGAATGTTTTGACGCGGCTGGAGCAGGCTTTGCAAACGCAAATAAATTGTGCCAGAGGTTGCACTCGCGCGTAGGTACACAAGCCAATATCGGGGCGCGCCGTGAGACTGGTTCGACATTATGGCGCGTTCACACCGGCGATGCGATCTACACTCTTAGAAAAAATGGTACGGATAGTCCTCCCTTACGGGAGGAACGGTCTTGTAACCTATGTTCCTTTAGAAAGGGAGAAACCTTCGTCCCTGAAGCAGGGGAGCAAAGTTCCACCGTCGCTTGCATCTCAATATGGCGGCCCCGAATCGAGAAAATCGAGCCCAATAAGGCTTAACGAGGACGCTACGTCTCTTGTACGGGACGAGAGCAGCAGCAAATAAAAGCGTAACACGAGCTTTCCGCAAACTGTGTTTATTTCCGAAGCCAGACTCCTCCCACAGGTACAGACACCTGCGTTTCGAAAGCAGTTACTCAGTCTTCTCGTCGACAGCACTGCGATGTTAAACGGAGACAACCGATACCTAGTTACTTCGCGCACTTTGCGTCTTACCTTTGGTGTTCCTCGAGTCACAATTCCTTCGTCAACCGCACATCACGGAGAAGGGCAAACTCACTCCGCGAAACCAAAAGCCGCTCTCTAAAGAACGAACTCGAAGCCGCTGCAGCCGCTGTTTATCGCGTAGCGTGATAGAAGGTTAAATCGCTAGCCACCAGATGGCGGGGTCAAGCAGAGTAATTGCAAGTAGCTAGGCTAGGTGGCGCTAGGTACCGCCAAATTCATGTTCTACAAAAAATAATTTGCTTCTCTCAGGCCACTACTGTGCTTGAGGACCATCTACTATACACACATGACACCCATACACTTATTACAAGCATCAGGTGAACATACATTGAGGACATGCACTGCACACACAAATATCAATACAACGGAACACCACACTAACCCGAACACTACACCCGTGCTCTGCGTTTCCGTCTTTTATACTGGTCGTTTTGAACGTGCGGAACTTTTCGGTGACTCCCTAAGCAATAAAAAATATTCCCAGCATGTTGATTTTTTCCCTGCAATGTCATACCTCTGAGAATATTTTGAATGGCTCAGGGGTTGAATCTCTTATTAAAAAGTAAACGCTCAATCATGCCGTAATTATTTGAACGCCAATAAATCAAGCCGCTCCAATGCGGTTCGAAGCCATGAGTTTGTTTCCCCACACGGCAAGTCGTAGCTTGTATTTCTATTTGTGCTGTTCGCGCGAAGCTGCAATTGCCGTTTGAATTAATCTCTGTAGAGTGGATATTCAGTCAGCTGGAAGTGATGCTTCACGGACTGAGAAATTGCTTTTCGATCAACTTGAATACAGTCAAAGCCGCGACTTGCGGCAGGTGTTAAGTGTACGGAACTACGCCGTGGCGAGCCCGAAAACTTCTAGCGCTCATCCCAGCGCGCCACGGAGGGCAGTTTCTCCAGCAACCGTAGTATAATTAAACAGCAAAATAAAGGGTAGCTTTTTTTTCGATTTTACCTACTATTGTTTTTAATGCCGAAATTCCATACTGTAAATATACGCACTTTACGTCACACTTTCGTACTGTTCAGTCCTTGCCCCTGAGCGCAATCGCTGTCGGGGACGAGACAATTCCGACAGTCACATTGGCCACTGTACGGTAGGAGCTTCTACTGTTCAGACCAGCGTTCCAACATGACTATCCGCACGTTGATCGATTGCACGTAATCCCTCAAGTGGTATTAAACTTTTTAATGTAAAGCGGAATGTCAACCTGCGACACCCCGCCCCCTCCGATCACAACCCGACCAGCGGCATCAATGCCCAACAGTTTACGATCTCATCTTCTTGTTACACCACTGATACGCGAACACATGGTCACATCGGCGATAATTCCAGTCTTCTGTTCACAACCCAACACTGTCATCACGATGTTGCAGCTATGTTGCTGACACGCACAAACACAAAACCACGTTGAACGCCGGTTGCACTCGGCATCGGAAAACAGAACCGAACTCAGGGGGGAAGGCACCCAGGCAGCCGGCAGCAAAGCCTGCCTGTCTTGGACGCAGTTCCTGCAGTTTCCATAACGTCGAAAACGTCGACACAGTTCCGCGTGCTTTCGCTTGTAGTCTGTAGTGCTGCAGCCTGCATTGGCTGTAGTTCCGTTTCCGTCGTTCCGTGCCGCGCGAGCATGCGCGCGAGTCACGCAATCCGGAGTAGGGATGTCGCGAACCACCCTAGGTTCGATTTCGAAAGGTTTCGATATTTGCGAAGCGAACTGAGGTTCGATTTCGAAAAATTTCGATATTTTCGTACCGACCGAGGTTCGATTTCGAAAAATTCGCAACTTTTTTCTACAGCGGAGTTTCGAATTCGAAAATTTCGAAGCTTTCAGGGTTTCTAAAATTTCGAATTCGATTATTTCGAATATTTTTTTACTTCAGGTTCGACAAATTCGAAGATTTCGAAATTCTTTGTAAAAAAAATTCGAAAACTTCGAACGCTTCGAATTTTTATAGACATGAAGTTCGAACAATTCGAAGATTTCGAATTTCCTTTTGCATAAAGTTCGAAAAGTTCGAAAATTTCGATACTCTTTTAACGATAAATTAAAAAAAAAAAAAAAAAAAAAAAAAAAAAAACTTTGAAGATTTTGAATTTCTTTCTAATCCAAGTTTTCAAAGTTCGAAGTCCGATTTTCAAGTTTTTCCACAGTTTCAGTTTCAAATGACGTTTTCACGACTCACTTGTTTTCACAAAATCAAGTTTAGAAAAGTTAGGGTGTGATATCTAGATTCTGCGAAGTTGGTCAGGCAATTAAATGAGACGACGAGTGTCCCGGACGTGCTAGAATATTTGCCAGTGCGGAATTGTGACCGCCAGCCCCGGGGGGGGGGGGGGGGGGGGGTCTTTAACCTGCATCACGCAGTAGTGATTGCACGAACACACTGTTTTACGAGACTCTTCCAGTTCGAAACGGCCAGGGGCGAGCAGGAGGTTGAGGCTCAGAAAAACCGTGAAGCGACCTGGCAAACTAGCTCGCCACCCCTTGCACGCTGGTAGAAATTCGATCCGGTGAAGTTTATAATTGTCCTGGAGGTTTATTTTCTGGGACGGAGGATTCGCCTCGCAAAAAGCACAAAAGCCGACACAACTCGAGGTCGAGGAGCGTTCTACCATACAAGTGGCGTCGGAAGAGGAAAAACGGGGGGAAAGAGGGTAGCGGGGGGAGGGGGGGGGGGGGGGGGGGGCTTCAGCCTCCTTTTCCCCCTTGCAGGTATTTCGGACTGTTAAAGAAAACAATACGGGGAAAGAGGGCGTGGTCGAGCTTATTTTGATCTGAAATTATTTATGCATATGTATAGCTAACGTCGCTCCTCACTGCATAAAAGGTTGCGTAGATGGTCATTGTTAGAAACTCGTTGTCAGAAGGCACTGCTCGTCGCATGCTTAGTGGTTCGGAAGTTCAAAGCTGTCTTTTCGACCTAAACACCTGTGCCGATAGTAACAAAAGAAAAAAAAAAAAAAGAATAAATGCGGGAATAAAAAGCAGGAGAAAAAAAAACTATCAAGAATTCGTCGGAAGTGTTCTATTCTTGCCTATTGAGAGGTTCAGAACTTCGAAACAAGTTTCTTTTACCAAAATGTGTACAGGCTAAAAGAAACACGTCCCAGGAGCGTGAAGCGAAAAAAAAAAAAAAGTTTTCTTTTGATGACGTGCTGAACTTGAACACTACTAGAAATCTTCTCTCATGAGTTAATTTATTCCTTAACGTGAAAAAACAATAAATAGATCATTTTTGTATTCTGCAGATGGCAATGATATGTACTGTCTGTGGTGTTAATTTAAATGCGATACCTCAAACAACTTAGACGAAAATAAATATCAAGTTTAGGTCATAATTGCATGCAGATACATGTTTGGACATTTCTTCGAAACTCACGTTGAATAACAATAATCACATCTTAAGACGGCACTTACCTAAACTATACATAAATCATTCTTAAAAAAGTATAACATATCTACCATAAATAGCTCCGGCTGCAGCGTGCTTCAAATCTGGCACAAACGATAATCGTCAAAAACCCGTCGTCCTTCCTCGCCCCTTCGGGGATTTATTTCTTTAAACCTAAGCATGCCAGAACATTGAAATAAACGACATTGTCTTTCGTAACGAACGCAGCACCGCGTGTAAAAGTTCGAGAAAAAAAAAAATTACGAATGTACCCGACTACTTGAAATCAAATGAAACCGTCCGCCGGTCTTTCGAAGTTCGACGAACGTCGAACTTTTACCCTAAAAGTTCGAAGTTCGTCGAACTTATGACTTTTCAGAATTCAAAAGTTCGAAACTTTTCGAATTCTCTTGATAAATAAGTTCGAAAGTTCGAAATTCATCGAATTTTTTGGTCAGTCAAGTTCGAAAGTTCGACAAGCATCGAACCTTGCAGCGCAATAAGTTCGAAAGTTCGAAAAAGATCGAATCTTTTAGCGTAAGAAGTTCGACGGTTCGAAAAGCGTCGAACTTCTTAGCTTAACAAGTTCGAAAATTCGACCTCCGTCGAATTTTACGATATAAACAATTCGAAAAATCGAAATCTTTCGAACCTTTCGAACCGCTTGATTCGATCATCGAAACTTCGATTCGAAAAAAGTTCGCGGCATCCCTAATCCGGAGACGGCCATCCCCCAGTGTACGTGGCGCTGCTGGCACTGCTCCGAACTTCGCTGTTTCTAACGGCTTCGTTTGCTCGTTTGATAAAATTAGTGATAAAAACGTCAATGCAACCGAAATGTTCTGGACGTTTAAACTAGAAGATGGAATTACAGGCGGCCTTCGCTGCTGCTGGAGCTCAATCATCTCAACAGCTATTTATTAAACAACGCGCGCGACCTGCTCGAAAAACGAAACCGAAAGACGATGAGTCGGGAGGGCGAAAGCTTTCTCCCGTCTGCCTGGAGAAGGAGAAAAACATTTCGTTCCTCCCCTTTTCTCGTGTCCGCTTGGGGGCGCGTCGGTAGAAGGGAGGAAGGCGCGCCGTTGCTACTTTTTTCCTCCATTTTTTCTTAGAGTGTACAATAACTGTACTTTAACGACTCAAGTAAAAGGGTGACTACTCATTCGAACAGATACATACCGAATGGTTTATTCGTGTCTCGTGCCGTCGGCTTAGGCTTCTTTGTCGTACTTGCACATGGGGTGATAACACCCTCAATACAATCTTCTACCCTGAAATCGTCACTGCCGCCCGGAAGGGCTCCTACCCTAACACATACTTAGAAAGTAACGCGGTGCTTGACGTGAACTCTTTTGAAAGCCTGTTGACAGATCACTCATGGCACTTGTTTCAATACACCCTTTCGCTACAGTGTACAAGTGTGAGCGTGACGAAACTCCAAGAGTGAGCGCCGGGCTTTAAGCATTTCAGCGTATGAGCCAAGCACGCGCACTCGTGCAGTCCAAACATTGTTCAGGGTAACACGGTCGTAGTTGTAGCTTCGGCGTCAGTTTTTCATAAAATGAAATTAGCAATACAAATTATTTAGATGTTATTAGCACGACATATGGGTAAAGCAAATTATTGTCTGCCATGAACAACAGTTTTGACAGTGTGAAATGAATCTGGTGAACGCTCGCTGGCACCGCGCGCTTGTGCACACAGCTGGCCGCCATTGAATACTTGCAGTATTGGAGTGAACTCTTCAATGGGCATGCTCAGAACGAGCTCAGACTTGCAGGTGTTTAAGACAGGCAGCTTTGATGGCATGAAATGCACGTTGCAAAAGCCCTGTAGAAGCTCGCCGTCAGCACGCGCGGAGCAGAATCAGCTATGGCCGCCAGTATGAACTGGACATCTTTTCTGAATGGGCTGTTCACTGCACATGGTCAGAACGAGCTCACACTTATGGACAAATGGCAATCTTGATGACAAGGAATGTCTGTTGCAATAGCACGCAGAGCTGTTGCAACGGTCCCCAAGAACATGCATCCCATCCTTCACTTCGATCGCCGCATTGCCCGAGCTCGGGTCCTCCAGCGCACACAAATATGGCACCAAGGCCTACACCGGTTCACTGACACTGCGATGTACTCAGATCAACCAGCGGCCTCAGTCAACTTGAGAGACCACTACCTAAAGACGGTAGTTTAGGCCTCCATCCGCACTACCAATCCAATGAGAGCAAAAGAAACGGCCATCGCCACGGCAATCGCCTCCGGCAAGGAATACCTCACTATCAAGACAAGCACTCGGCAGCAGCGATAGCAGGTTGCTTCGCAGACGCCTAAAGTTTTGCTGCCCTCCACGTTACAGGCGATTCATCTACCCTGCTTCGCCGACCTGATCGCTGCACACGCGCCAAGATCAAGCGGAGTCATCGCAGCAAGTCAAGGGAACCATCTGATTGGCTGCGACGAACTACGTGGCAGTGACGGCATCGCAGGACACCAAAGAAAAAGCCACGACGCTCAACGACAGGCTTCACAAGCACTCGGCAGCAGCGATAGCAGGTTGCTTCGCAGACGCCTAAAGTTTTGCTGCCCTCCACGTTACAGGTTGGTACATACGCTTGATATTTTGGGTGTTGCTATCGCTGCTGCCGCTGTTGCCTATTGGTTGATATTAGAAAGAAGCTAAAAATGGCAGAGGCAGAAGAATGTTTGTCCTGCCATGAAGTCTTGCCAGTGGGGGCGTGCATGACTTGTTCAGAGTGTGGTTTTAGCTATCACATGGGCAAATGTTCGGGTGTGACAAAAAGTGCTCTAAAAAAAATGACCGATGAAACAAGAGAGTCCTGGCAATGTTCAACATGCACCATTGCAAAAGCAAAGGAACAAACCTCATCAAAAGATCCGGTAGAGAAAACCGAGAACCAGTTGGCCGAAATAACAAGAAAACTGAATGTCTTAATGTCGATCGGAGCGAAAGTTGACGCGCTTCTCTCCATAAAAGAAACAGTAGACAAAATCGAGCTGTCTGTGCAGCACATGTCAGATCAATATGATGAGATACTTGTGGAAATGAAAAAGCAAAACCAAGATATTAAAGAACTCGGGGAACGTGTTGAAAGACTGGAAAATAGCGGAACCCAAAGAGAAGTCGAAGCTTTAAAACGGGAAGTAAATGAGCTTCAACAATACAGCCGCAGACAGAACCTTGAGGTGCATGGGTTTCCATGTCTCCCAAACGAAAGCCTGTGGCACAAACTGAAAGAAGTATCAGACCAGCTAGGCGTTGCTGAACTGACTGAAAACGATGTAGAAGCGTTGCACAGGATGCCCGGAAAGCCAGATAAGGTTCCTCCGATTCTCGTTCGTTTCACGTCCCGACTTACTAGAGATCGATGGTTCCAGGCAAGGGCTGTTCTCAAAGATAACGCGTCGGGTATCTGGTTAATGGACAACCTAACAGCGCAAACAAAAAGATTGCTTTGGCAGGCAAAGACGAAGGCAGCGGAAAAACGTTATCAGTTTGTCTGGCAGAAGGGCGGAAGGGTTTTTGTCAGGAAGCAACCCGGCGATCGCCCTATCCGAATTGACAATGACAATGATCTAGCTAAAATTGAGTAAACATTCCGGAAGTATAAAGCCACTAAATAAATAGACACAACAATGGCGCGCGATTATAATGAGCCTTCGTACTATGACAGCGCATTATTCAATCGGTGCATCACTGATAAAGCTGTCACTGCAAAAACACTGAAATTGTTTCACCTAAACGCACGGAGTCTGCGGAATAAATCTGATGAAGTATGTCTTTTCCTAGATTCACTTTCTACTCCATTTGATGTTCTTGCATTTACCGAAACGTGGTACTCAGGAGAATCGGACATTGTGCGATTCCAAGATTATAAATGTGAAGTTATCTGCCGCGAATCTCGTCGTGGGGGCGGTGTTGCATTGTACATTCAAAACAAACTAAACTACCATGTACTGCATGATTTCACTTCTATGAATAATGATTTTGAATCTTTGGTTGTGGGTTACGGAGGTTGTATAATAGCTGCAGTTTACCGTCCACCCTCAGGTGCCTTAAATGTTTTTTTCAATTTTCTTGAAGAATTACTTGAGTATGTTATGTCAATAAATCAGAAAATAGTTTTAGTTGGAGACATGAACATTGATCTGTTGACCAATGGACCTGCGAGTGTAGCATTATTAGAAATCGCTCAAGCAAGCGGATGTGAAAATATAATCAGCGTTCACACTCGCATAACTGAAGGTACGGAATCACTAATCGATATTTGTTTAACGAATTACCAAAAAACGGATGTATTTTCTGGAGTTCTAACTGCAGATCTGAGCGATCACTTACCGTTTTTTTGCTTCTTCCCCCAACACAATTCACAACACAAGCTCCTGCGCAATAACCCAGTATTTTCCAGACTCATAAACGCAACCACTTTGGAAGATTTCTATAATCTCGTTTTGACAGAAAACTGGGATGATGTTTTTAAGGAACCTAACCCGACAAAATCTTACGATATTTTTGTATCAAAGCTTCAAGAATATTATAATAAAGCTTTCCCAAAAGCGGAGATTAAGAAACATAAAAAGTCAAGGAAGCCATGGGTAACGCTGGAACTTTACAACCGAATCAAAGTACGTGATCAGATGTTTGCAACGTTTATCAAAACTAAAGATAAGAGTTTACTTATGGAATATAAAAAATTCAGAAACAAACTTTCCCTTGACATTAAAAAGGCGAAGATAAACTTTTATAAATCTACGTTCTCTGAAATTTATAAAGACCCAGCTAAGCTGTGGAATACTATGAGAAAATTAATGTCAATAAATCCGGTTTTCATCCCTGAAGAACTTAAAATAGATGGTACTCTATATACGCAAGCTTTATTGGCAGATAAATTTAATACACATTTTCTGTCATCTGGTGCATGTGAATCAGCGACCGTATATGATAACCATTACTCATCTGTTCCGGTATTAAGCTCAATATTTTCAGAACCAACAGATGAAACAGAAGTTCGCAACATACTAATGTCCCTAAAAAATAACTGCGCAAGTGGTGTTGATGATATCAAGGTTGCCGCTATTAAAGCAGTAACGGAGTTAGTGTTGCCTCCTCTTGTTGATCTTTGTAATAAAATATTGGTTTCTGGTATATTCCCAGAAAAAATGAAAATTGCTAAAGTCAGTGTTATCCACAAAGGAGGCACATATGAGAACCTTAATAATTACAGGCCTATATCTGTACTACCACTTTTTTCCAAGGTTGTAGAAAAAATAATTAATTCAAGATTTTACAGGTTTTTTACTATTAATAATGTTATAACTGACAAACAGTTTGGTTTTCAGAAAGGGAAATCAACCGAATCAGCTCTAATATATATCAAAGATAAAATAATTACTAATATAGAAAATCATGCATATACCATTGGGATTTTCCTGGATTTCAGAAAAGCGTTTGATTCAGTAAAACATGAAATTTTACTGGAGAAACTATCGGTGTACGGAATTAGAGGTAACGCACTAGATTTAATTCGCAGCTATTTATATTCGCGTTCTCAATATACGGTACTTAATGGATTTCAATCTAAACTCGCACCGATAATATATGGCGTTCCGCAAGGTTCCATACTGGGGCCTCTATTATTTCTAATTTATATAAACGATATTGTGAATATACCTGAATCGCGTGATATTATTTTATATGCTGACGATAGCAATGTCTTTTTTTCTAGTGGAAATCTGGATCAGCTCGAGGAATTTGCAAATAGTTGGCTCAGTAAATTATTATTGTGGCTAAAGCGCAACCAGCTTAATCTTAACACTAGTAAAACAAAATATGTGTTGTTCAGATCAAAAAACAAACCTATTTCGCGTACATTGAACATCTTTTTTGACGGGGAAAAAATTGAAGGCGTTAAGTATCACAAGTTCCTTTGTGTATGGTTTGAAGAAACACTCAGTTGGACTGTACACATAGAAAAAATGAGGGTTGATATTTCAAGAGCAATAGGAATATTAAACAAATTCCGAGAATTACTACCAAAAAGGGTGAAACTGCAATTATATTATTCGCTGGTCTACTCACGCTTACAGTACTGTATGTTAGTATGGGGAACCACTACACAAACGAATAAGGAAAAACTATTTATTTTGCAAAAGAAGGCTGTTCGATTTATTGAGAACCTTAATAGGTACGAACACTCATTCCCAGCATTTCAAAAGTATAAAATATTAAATATAGATCAAATCCTGCTTCTCAAATTATCTATATTTATTTTTAATAAAACTAGACAAAACGAAGCGCCCTTTCTTTATATCTTCAATCAAACCTCGGCAAATTACAGTCTTAGAAATGCACAGTATACGAAACCCAGGGTTCGAACTAATTACGGTACACAGCACCTTACATATCTCGTACCAGATCTACTAAACAAACACCCAAACATAGCAGAAATGGCCCAAGCACACATTTCGTTTTTCTATTTTAAAAAAAGGATTGTAGAATATGTACTAAATCACTCATGATCTGCAGTTAGGACGAAGTTGACAGTAGTGTGTGTTGTTGTGTTTGTTGTGGATTTTAAAATTGCTGTTTCTTTGTATATTTATTCTGTTTATTTTCCTGTGTCTCCTCCGAGTGCTGTAAAAAAGGGGCTGGAGCCTCGTCAGAAGACAACTCGTCTTCTTTTGCCCCAGCCCCCCAGACCCTTTTTTGTGTCAGAAATAAAGATACATACATACATACATGCATCCTCTCCGATTCCCTTCCTGCGACGATTCCGAGCCGGCAGAATCACACCATGCACTCTACGCATCTTAACTGACCTCAAACCCCGCTTCCCGAAACGAAGCATCTGGACTCCACGCATCTGTAGAGGGAAATCGGCAAGTCCATGCCGTTGCCCGCGTCTGTACACACAGGGTGTCACACATAGAGGAATACAACAAAATAGTCAAATTTTGTTCGCCTACCCAACGAATACTCTGAAATCCTCACTCATCAACGAGGTGAGAGATTTAGATAGCCCCTTCACATCAGAGCCTGACGCGGGAAGAGGCCTTGATCCGGCGTTAACCCCAATTCCACACCTATAGACACCTCGCCCTCCCCCACAAGTTTTATCCCACCATGTACCCTAGCTAGCTACCCACATTGCTCGGAGTACCAGTCTCTATACCACGCCACGTAGGCCTGAAAATCCCACCCATCTTTTCCCCCCTCCCCTCCTTTTCCACTGAGACTTCGGAAACTGCGTTGCTCACTTCGCTCCCGGACGACCAACGTCGTCCAGTTGAAGGGCCCAGGCAGCAGCGGCCAGCACTGGAGCCCTGGACTAAGGGCACCACCCATCTTCGGATATTTTGATATTTAATTGAACGTTTACATCATTATCTGGCCGTCAGCTCGCGTTCATCAGCCGCGAACTCGGCTGTAGTCGCCAATCATGCAATACCTCCTATAAAGTGTACCTTTCGACGTCCTCTTCCTGCGCTGAAACCTCCGGAGATTCATTTGGCTGTGAATTTGTACCATACCTCTATTTTGATGTTAGCCCGGAAAAATCTTTCAACTAAATGGCCCTGTCTTCTCCGAAAATCTTTCCACATATAGAGGTCACGAAACTAATGCTAATATAGAGTGGCCACAGTGAATCTTACGCTGTAAAACGAGCCTGAAAAAATTGGCACCTGCACATAAAACGTTCAAACTTTCACCGAATGTGCATTGAGCTTGTGCATTTTAACTTGTGAAATTTCAAGGCGTAGTTCTTTTCTCGTAAATGATAAGACCAACAAGCTTGCCAACGAAAACGGCGGACGTGTTCCCAGACGACCGAGTTGACAACGAATGTAACTTGTGGCGCCAACTCCCAAAAGGCGCAACGAGCAGACGACGCACTTTGTTATCTGCTACCTGCATCTACTGGAAGATGGGGCTAATCGAAGTTGTGCGGAGATAATAAAAGTCGCCCGAGTCCATCCGCATACCACATTTGTCGACATGAATGGTACAGCAACTCGTAGCTGTAAGCGGTCGACATTTGTATACGGCATATGACTTTCGGTGATACCAGCTTCGATATCGGTTTCTTAGATACATAAAGATACAGTTTATCCTTTCCGTGTGTTTATTTCGTAGATGTAGTGATTGAACTTTTGCATTCCAAAAACTGCTTTCCGATGCGTCCGAGAGTAGTTCATTTCCACCTTTGAGAGACAGCATGAGCTCAATATTGAACATGCCGCTCTAGTGTCTACTTTCACGCAAATTGGAATACAATTGTTTTAAAGTTGGACAATCTATTTGACTCAATAAATGTAAGGGGATGCTTCGCTTTTGTCCTATTGTTTTCCATGAATCGATGAACAATAACCCATATCTTCGGCACGAAGTCCATAACAATTCTTACAAAAGCGCTTCACTCAGCATTTTTAGAGAACATTGAGTACGAAGGAAGGCGTACGTGGAGGATCCAGATACGCTGCAGAAAACGGAGCACCTCAGGGCGTCATCCAGGATTCAATTAGCCAGCAAGTATAATTGAAGTCGCTCGACGTATTGCTGTCACGATTCTGACTTCGTTGTCTCCAACCCTTCCAGTCGTCTACGTGCAGGTCCCCTAGCGCTCTGCTTCGTTGCCATTCTCCTTCGGTGAGGATGTCTTCCCCGTTGGTTATTCTCATCGCCACCTGTTATATACGAAGGCAGAGGCTACATTCAATTGCTTCACTGCTTTAATAATTCACGTCAATTCATGGCTGCTCATTTGAACGAATGCAAATTGAATGTGTCGTACGTGCCCCGTGCCCGTAAGCATTTATTTATTTATTTATTTATTTAGGAATACTGGAGGCCACTTCCGGCCCAAGCAGGATTGGGGGTTACAGAAGTGGAGTCAAAAAAGCGCAACACCAGGTAATCCGTAAAATGGAAGAGGGGAACAGGGGAAAATTATGAAAAAATTGTAATAAAGCACATGTAATAGCTCACAACAAAGTTGGGAGGGGTGGCGGTAGTGGGAAACAGGAAAATAAAACACTATGCAAAGAGTTACACATCAAACAAACGCTCAATCAACTCCAAAACATTGTCAGATATAAATATGTGATGAGGTGGGTTGTTCCATTCTGTTATGGTTCTCGGAAAGAAGGAGTATTTAAATGCATTTGTTCGAGCGAATACTGGAGTTATTTTATGCGGATGGTCATGCCTTGTGCGCCTAGTCGAGGATGGGTGAAGAAAGGACGACGATTCAAGCCGGAGTTTTTTAAACCAAAGTTGATAAAGAAATTTTAGTCTAGCTAGCTTCCTTCGTGATTCAAGAGAGAAGATGTTGTTACTTTGAATTAAGGCAGCAGGTGAGTCATGCGGGTGATAGCGATTAAATATAAAACGAGCTGCTTGCTTTTGAACATCTTCCAGTATCTTGGTATCTTTTTTGTGAATGGATCCCAGACTGTACAGGCGTATTCTAACTTCGATCTTACCAATGTGCTATAGGCTAAAAGTTTCACATGAGAAGGCACGTGCTTAAGCTTGTGCCTTATCATACCAAGTTTTCGACGGGCAGCTGCACAAACGTGTTCAATGTGTGAGGACCAAGATAAGCTGTTAGAAATTGTTATACCAAGATATTTAAAGCTCATGAGCTTGAGCTTGTTCTTCCTCGTCCTCTTACACGTGATGTGCGTATTTTGGAAAATGTTTCCCAACTAAAGTCACTGTATTCGGGGAAAGTACCGCCATTGTCTTCCCTGCCTGCTAGCCCAACATAAACAGATACTAACATACAGACGACCAAACCCTCTCGACGTGAATGACTGATCGTTGTCTATTACTAAGGTAATCGCCATTTTAGATGCGGAGCATCTCTTGCTCGGGCTATGTCCCGCGGCGTCGTAGTCCGCACTCACACTACGCATGCGCAACTCTCCTCGCTGCGCGTGCGTTCTCTCTCACTCCAACAGCTGCGCGAAATGCACGCAGCTACCAGCTGCGTCCCTCTCTCCAACAGCTGCGCGTGCGTTTTCTCTCTCTCTTCAACAGCTGCGCGAAGTGCACGCAGCTACCAGCTGCGTGCACTTCGCGTGCGTTCGCTTCTACTCACACCGCGCGCGCAGCCTCAACTCTCCTCCACTAGTTTCCTCTCCTTCAAGTTTGAATATAAGCAGCGGCAGCGCGCTGCGCGCGTTCAAGGGGAGGAAGTGGCCGAGTGGGCTAACGCGTCTCAGCTCGGAGCGTGGAGCGAAAGCTTGCGCTGGGAACCTCCTGGGTTCGAGTCCCTGCCACCCCTGGGTTCGAGTCCCTGTGATGACTACTGCGTGAGGCACGTTAAGAATCCCAGGTTAGCGGCTGTACTGCACTGGGTAAATTTCTCATCTACAGCTAAGAGATCGATTACCCGTTGAGGCGCATCTCCATCAAGGCTGTATAAACATAAAGAGCAAACCAATTTCTGCGCGCGTTCAGTTCACCGCTGTTGACTCTACTTCCCTCCGTTCTTCCGATGAAGTGTGATGGAACGATGCTCCGCATCACCCCATGGTTCCCCTCGGGAAGATGGTGAAATTTTGGTCCTTTCGAAGCTTCGAAAGGGTTGTTTTGAACCAGTCGCTCCGAAATCGCTATGGAGTTTCATCGTACTGAACGCGTTTCTCGCCAATAAAATCGTCTTTGGTACTGTGTGTGCAGACAACCTATCAATCAGTCATGCTCATCTCCGCACATTTTTTGCAATTTCATGGTTCTTGCGCGTTTTAAAACAGAGAAATTATTCTAAAGCCGCAAAGGGGCGACGCCGCATGTGGCGGCGGTATTGAAGATGTGTGGTTGTTTTGCCTGTCAGCGAGAATTTCGATCGGCTAACAATGGTCGGAGAGGTCAAGTAGAGACTGCCTATTTTATGTACCAAAACTGGGACGATACGGGGAGCTTGGAGATAATTTCCCAGGGGCCAATGTATACAGGGTGTATTCAGTGGACGCCATGTTTGAGGCCGATGTTTAAAGCCCATGCTCAGAATGAGCTCACAATAATAGGCTGCTAATACCGGCAATCCTCATGGTCCGCAATGCACGTGGGAAAAGAACTCTGGGAGCTCGCCGTTAGCACGCTCTCAACAGTCGCACACACAGCTATAGGTACGACAGTGAGTGCTCCCTATAGTTCCAACCGCTCGAATATGGTGACGTGGGTCATGAGCGGTACAGAGTGCTAGGAGGAGGTGGCGAAAGCATGGCGCATCTCAAAGCTTTGGCAAGATTTACTTGGTCTCTTCGCCCGCTATCCATCTGCACCAAACGGCATCGCGCATATGAGAATAACCAGCCAACCTGTGCAGGAGGTGAAAGCCATTAAATAGACCGATCTCTCCAAACTTTTGATGCGCGCGTGACGCCACCTGTACTCTAGTCCAAAGGAGGTAGGCGGCAGTGCACGAGACGGACCGTGTCGTCTCGTATCTTGCACGCGCAGAGCAGCAGCGATCGACGTTGACGCAAGTGCCCAAAAGACAAAAGGCCCCGCGACATTCTTAATACGCTGACCAGCGAAAACATTATAACCACCCCCCACCTAATACTTGGTCTACCTCTGACACGCAGGACAGTTGCTTGCTTGGTATCTACAAGTACTTGGTAAGTGCCTTGAGTAAGATTGAACGAAATTTGTAAACACATTTCACGCAATTCCTTTAGACTACGATTACAATATTGACGAGTTCGGTGGTCAGGTCATCAACTGTACTTCGTCGTGCCCTTCAAAGCGCGTTTTCTGGCCCTGTGTCATGGAGCCTTGTCCAGTTGGAAGATTCTAGCTGCGGTCAGGAAGACAAGACAAGGAATAGCTAGTAAGCAGCTAATTGACATCACAATCTTCACCCTGTCAAAGTCGCGTAAATCAGCAGCCTTTAAATCTGCCAATATGTGAGATTGTTAGCTACTAAGAGTAGTTTGGATAGAGGAACCAAAGGGTTATCTCAACAGCGGCGGCGATCTCGAAGGGACGTCAAACATAGTTGCGCGATTCCCACATCTCAGCGGCAGTAAAGGCGCCGTTTAGGGCTACATTACCGCGGGTCGGTTCACTTAAAGACTCCCGCATGTGTCAATGATCGCTATTCCTGGTCTTACTCTCTCGAATATAACGGAAGAGAAGACGCGTGTACCAGACTAAGGGCAGAGTCAAAAAATATCTGTTAAAAGACTCTTCTCAAAGAAATACAATGTTCTCATCCGAGATGCCCCCCTGTCCGCGCCGGCAAGGTAAGAAAAGGCTCTTACCTGCCAGGCACGGGGTTCCGGAGAGCCAAGATCGGGGAAACCTCGGAGATGTCGCCGAAACCCTTCCCATCTCTTTCGCGGTCACCAGACGAGTCTCCTTCCTGAAAGTGGGAAAAGACGAAGAGAAACCACCTCGCCTGTTGGCCATGAGCCGCACCCGAGCGGGGGAACGGTAACTCCCCGAGATAGAGTGAGGGGAGGACCCTCCAAGACAAGAAACTCTCGCTTCACAAACAGGTCGGAGCTCACGGCAAAGGAGGCCGAGCGTTCCGACCCTCGGCCGTTACCACAGCTATAGGAGAAGGGAGACCACGGGAATCCCCGCATCAAAACGGTTCCTCTGTATCCCTATAGTAGTCGTTGTCTACCAGCCGCGTCAGGAAATGGCAAATAACACTGATTGCGCTTAAGGCGTTGATTTCCATAATGTTTTGGCTGATCAGTCTATATAATACAAAAGGCATTCTGTATCATTGACAACTTGAAAAACTCGGGGCGCGGCTTTCTTGCTTTGCGATTCGGCGTTGTTAGCGATGTAGTTTGGTTCTTTGGTGTTATTGTCGCCGAACGAATCAATCTCGTTGGCTGAGGCGTTATAATGAGATATTTGAAAGCCTTATTGCCTTTCTTAAGCGGTCAGTTAGTATAATCAAGGCACCATCTGCGTCTTCAATGAGTAATCATTTAGGCGCACAACGAACTCAGTGATTTTCAATAATATAAAAACAATACTTTATTCAATTTCTAATTGAATCATTTGATTCCTTTTCACGCAATGCTATTGCAGTTTTTCTTTAAAGACGTATTTCACTTATTTGTTTTAGGTCAGCGTTCTGGTTTCTGATGTACTTCATATCGCTTCCGCAGGGAGATAATCTTCAGAGTGCCGTTCCCGACGATTACCGAAACAGCGTAGCCTCTATGGCGATGGTGGCGGTGACCGTGGTGGCTGCTGTCCTCCTCTGGGGTCTCCTTCTTGGCCATACCGAAGCCAATGATGAAAAATTGCAGTAGGTTTCATAGAGGAATATCTCGCCCCAGCACTGAGATGACTCACCCTATTGGGCTCGTACCTGTCAGAATGTGCTAAAAAAAGAAAGTGAACAAAAAGTAGAAAAAAAGAAACTTGTGCTCAAATTTTCTCAGATTTTTTATACGTTAAGACTTACTGTGCTTGTTTATATTTTATACGTTAAGAATTTATACCAACTGGTACAATTTTAAAAATCTCATACAACCAATTGAGCGAAATGGCGAGCTTTGAAGTCAAGGGGGGAGTCAACAATCACAATTACATGCGAAAATGTTAGTAACGATATTTGTATGAAAACATATCATGTCGAAATACTAATGCCTTCGCGTGAGAAAAATTAATTATACTTATATTAAAAAAAAAAAGAAAAAAGAAGAAGAAATATTGCCAGCGACCACACAAATTGTCCTGCGATTGACAGCGGCTACTGCTACGTTGTGGAGAGGCGTGTTGAAGGGGTTTTTCCTTCGGCCAGTGTGCTGTACAGTTAGTGCAATGTTTGCAGAGGGTTCTTTGCTTTCAGGGAAATGGATTTAGCAGACGTGTGTCAGGAGAGGTGCGCTTTTTGGGAACGATTGTGTGAGATGGTTGCATGTGTTGGAGAAAAACGCGGGGATGTGTTTGTCTGTTTTTTTTTTTTCGCTGAAATGTTCTCTTAAATCGGAGGTGCCCGGGACAGCACCAGCGGTGAAAGAAGTGAAAGTAGAATACACAGTCAAGCTGTCCTGTTGATGCATGGTTACAGGCGCCCCATTCTATAAAAAAAGATGTTAAAACAAATCACGTCTTTGCGTTTTTCTTTAACACATGCAACATCTCCCAGAATAGTTCCACCAAAGCACTCATCTCCTCACACAGGTCTCCTACATCCAATCTATTGAAAACAAAAAAGCCATTACAAACACTGTACAGCACACTGGCTGAAAACAAACCTCCTTCAACATGCATGTTTACTGTTGTAAGAACGGCTGACTTGTCGTTGGTTGATGAGGTCAACAAAAGCGTCTATATACTAAAGTTGAGGCTTGGGCGAGTTGGTACATACTTCGGAAATTAAAAACAGCGCGGAAAGACGAGGACCAGACAAAGAAGTGACACGGACGTAGCGCTACGTCCGTGTCACTTCTTTGTCTGGTCGTCTATATACAAATATTTACACTAAAATGTCCGGCATCGTCCACTCATGGCCAGGCCTCGATCGTCTATCTTGTGCATTACTTTTCCCGAGATTCCTCTTCTTCTCCCCCTTTGTCGGGATGCCCGCTTTTACATATTTAGTTTCAACATCCGCAACGCACCAGGGATCCTGGGTTCAACACCCAGCCCTGCCCGTTTCGATCTGGATGAGCATCGTATACCGACGTGCGGTCGTGTATCACCACTGCGTGGTGCACGTTAAAGACCCCAGGCTAGCGGTTGTACCGCACTGGCTAAATGACTCATCTGCAGTGGGTAACAAAGTCGACATGTTCTGGCAGACTAAACTTGTATAAACAACTAACCACTAATTTGTTGCTCTTGTTTTTTTGCACAACGCAGCAGCTACCGCTGACAATCGCAGCACTCTTTGTGTGGTCCTTCTTTCTCTTCCACCTCATCTCTTGGAAAATGCTCGCTCAAATTTTACTTAAGAAAATAGGCCAATACGCCTGAGGGATGACTGCTTTTAAAAGACTTTATGAAGAGCTAGGTTTATTGCTCGATGCAGCGGTGGAAATAACTATATTTTTTATGACTTCGCGAACTACACCGCGATAACAAGTAAAGCTGGAAAGAGTTAGAAACATATTTACCTACTTCTAAATATACACTGAAAGTCAGGTGTTCACGTATATGTACGGCTTCGTGCAATCGGAAGAAAAATATAATTTCAAAAACGAAGCAAGAATGTAAATGCTGTCCTTTCTATACAGTGATCGAAACCAGAAGTTCGCGGAACATACAAGCCCGACTAAGCACGGTAATCACACGGGAAATATCCGTGCCCTCGGTCTGCCAACGAAGACAAAAGCAGGTAAACCGCCTTCGTGGCTATATTTGGACCTTTTTTAAAACACCGACAAACAACATTGGCGGTCGCCATTTCTTGGGCACGAAGCGCGTGATTGGGTCCAAGTGCTCGCCGAACTCTGACGAAACCCTTGTGCCCAATCCATCCTCGAGAGTGTGTGCTCTAACAATGGCAGACGCAGATAATTGCTGCAACAGCCTCTAGATGGCGCGCAGTTTTGAAAAGGGGTTATTATAGTGAGAAATATTTCCGCCACAAGTGGAGGCGGTGGATTCGGTAGGTGAACTTGGAAACTAACCTTCCGCGTTTTCGCAACAGATACTCCTGTCACAGAGGCGGAAAAGTTCGAGAGCTCGCACGGACGTCTGCCGAAGAGCATCAGGCCCGAGAATTACAAGCTCACCATTAAGATGGACACAGGTCAGGAAATAATTCGGGTTGGACGGCTCGTAGCACAACGTGCGGAGTTAGTACATAGGAGCATTCAGGTAGAAAATAAGGAAATACGTTACTCGTTACTTGCAAAATAAAGGAACGCGTAACCGTTACGGTTACTGATAAAAAGTAACACACGTTACTTTCGCCATATTTTGTATTTATAAATTGAGAGTGACAGCATTTTTCTTTTTTTGTGACTGCATTTTTTGACATTTGTTCAAAAGACATGGGCGTTTTGGTTTATCTGAAGTGGGACTTTTTGCGTGCCGAAGACAATAAAGGCAATATTTTAAAGCGCGAGTCACTGTTTTTTTTTTTTGTTTTTTTTTTTGTTCATGATTGTTTTAGCGATGATCGAACACGAGCAGAAACATGACGAGCACCAGGATGGTTCCATTTTGAAGGTCTCGGACTGGTTCCATCAACTGGTGGTGCCGCCTGCTTTCGGACTAAAGAAAACACGGAGTATAGAAACACGAAAGAAAAAAAGTTGGTCTACTCTTTTTATGTCTTAGGAAGGAGTAACGTATAACGTAATTATGTTACCCGTTACTCGAAATAAGTAACGTAAGTCCTTAACCCATTACTGTTTTCAGAATGTAACGAGTACGTTACTATACGTTACTGAAGAATGTTACGCGATACCGATACCGAAACCAGAGCTTGGCGCTCTTCCGTCTCCTCCTCTTCCTCAGTTTATCGGTACATAAATGTTTTGTGATCGTTTGCTTTCCGTAAAGCGTGTTTCACATGCAGCGATTTTGGCCCTAGAGCGGCGCGATTTCTGCCGTCGCGGCGCTCTGGCCAGCACCAGCGGTTGAGCGGCACGAGCGCCGCGACGCCAGAAATCGCGCCGCTCTAGGGCCAAAATCGCTGCATGTGAAACACGCTTAAGCCATTTCCTTCGTCGCGCGGGTAGAGTGAAATCCCACGTATGTTGCAGATTTCAACAGCAGCGGGTACGGCGGCAGCGTGGACATCACCTTTGTCGTCATCGAGGACACCGAGGAAATTGTTCTCCATGCATCGGAATCCATCGATATCCTCGCATATTCTCTGGGGAAATGCGGGTCGCAGGTCCGGAAGCTACGCAGGAGCGCAAATTACCTTCACTTTCCGCTCGACAAACCGATAAGGAAAGGGTCACCTCCGTGCGTTCTGTCTCTGAATTTCCGTGCGAGCTTCGGAAAGGACATGGCAGGGTTCTATAAGGGTAAGTCGCATATTATCTTTCGTCGCTAATAGACCTTTTTTAATGCAAAAACATTAACTCCATGAAACAACGCCGGCGTTGTCTGTGACCGCGAAAACCGAGCAACTAATGCGACTGTAAAATAACTTGTTGTTGGGCTAATTGGTGTTGACTGTATTGAACCATGGTTAAAAGCGCTAAAAAGACGTCCACAATATAGAAGATAGAGTAGCGCTCGTGTTTGTCTTCTACCTTGTGTACGTCTTTTGAGCGCTTTTAACCATGGTTCAATACAACTAATCCGACGCCCATGGAGCGCAGCCGGCGTTGTTTGTGACCGCGAAAAACGAGCAACTAAAGAGAGGCTGCTGCGAGCTCAGCAGTCCCTCTCTCCCCCCTCTTGGGTCACGTGTCAGACGTGGCCGAAGGTCCGGGGGGGGGGGGGGAGGGGGGGACTGCGTACTTGTGAAAATGCTTTCGCATTTCTACGCGTAAGCAGTCTTAAAGGGGCCCTGCAAGGGCTTTTTTACTGGTTTTTAATTTGCACCAAACGTGAGCGCACTGAACGTAGTAACTTAATGAAACTTTCCTTTTCTCGAATTTCATTTCATTTCATTTATTGACCTCAAAAGCATATATTGATGCATTACATGAGGGGGGAATGACAAGTATAGGGGAGATGTCGTGACTGATACATGTATGAGAAACTTTGAAAAAACAAAATTATTCACCAATGAAAAAAAAAAAAAAACACAAAATAACGCCGAAGTGCACAAAAGGAAAACGTGCAATGAATTGCACACACATTGTGGAATTCGAAAGGCGCCTGATCTCACTACACCTTTCTAGTATGCGCCGCCTTTTTCACCGGTTGGTGGCGGGTATGTCGACGGGTCATTTCTTGTTTCCGTACTTCATAAAGTGCATTTGTTTCTTTTCTGATCTAAAATACTGAACAAAAACTACTTTTATGAATAAATAAAACGGTTCGCGCCACTTATATGTTGTATTTCGACTAAAAAGAAGCTTTTAGTGGCTCTGACCAGTAGTAAGCCCAGGACTAAAGAGTCACATATCGCACGCTTTCGGCACCGCCGGTCGCCCTTATAGGTGGAGGAGGTTTCCGCGTCGTTCGGTTAAAATATGACGCATTGATATTTAATTACTCTCTCCGTGCCCTCTAGCTTGCCCGAACCCCAAGAGACGTGGAAACAGAAAAAAGGAAAGTAGACGCGTAAATATGCCATTGCAGGGTCCCTTTAAGTGTACACCTGTATTCTTATTTTATCGACTGTAACTCGCTATTTCTGCATGTGAAAAATTGAAGGACAAGCCACTCCCCACACTCAAAGTAATCTGGAGCGTCTACATTTCCGCAATACATTTCGGAGAACCAATCGCTGTAATTTACGAAGGAAACTCTGCGGACGATGAAACTAAAGATATATTTAGACCTAAAAAAAATTCTGCGCCGTAGGACTGAACATGACGTCTAATTATGTTCAGTGCCGCAGCGCGAACTTTTCTTGTTGCTCTTCTAAACATGCTTCCGTGCCTAGATTGTAGACGGCAGTGATTGGTATCCTTAGTGTTTTGCGGGAAAGTGAACGTTCCAGCATATTTAGAGAGCACAACGCCCTCCACTCATTCCGCTTTGGCCGCGAGCTAACAAAATACTTTACTAAGGAATAGATCTTGCTCCCCGAAAATACAGTGGCCTCTGGAGCTGACAACATTTGCATAGTTGAAACGGCTGGACGCGCGTAGCCTCGGGAGCTTTCCACTTAAAATTGGGAGGGTTGGCTGCCACTATATATCGTTATGGACAGCCTACAAGATAGCGGAGGCAGCCATCTTTGCTGTCTCGGCGAATCCAATATCTCGGTACGTCGGCGGCCGCCTTGTCCCTCGGCGCGGCACGAAAGCGCGACAGCGTGATCCGCGCGCGTTCTTTCGGACGCATTTTGCCCACGCCGATGGGGGAAGCTTTGGGGCTGTAGGTGCGCTCTATAATGCGAATGAGTGGAGTAGAATGTATTCTCTTAATACAATATTTGAGCGAACGTTGGCGAGGAACCGATGAGGGAACCATCAATCCTGGCAAGCAAAGAGCCTCGTGGGAGGGGCTTCTCCCACTTTTCAAAACCAGCAACAGACTATGCGGAGTGCAAGTTCGTCTGCTTCTATTGCAGGGGTTGTGGTGACGTCAGAACGCCGAGCTGTGATTGGCTCTGATTGAAGGATAGTGGGTAGACCTCAAGGTAGCTTACTTTGAGGTCTACCCACTATCCTTCAATCAGAGCCAATCAGAGCGCGACGTTTTAACGCCAACACAGCCCTTGCAAAAGTAGCAGACGAACTTGCGCTCCGCTTAGAAATTTTATAACGCGCTGTTGACCGGGTGGTAACCTGAACCTTTTTCCGTCTTACAGTAGCGATATCCGAAGAGAATATTCAGTGGGTCACGTTCTTTGAGCCGGACGGTGCCCACCATGCCTTCCCGTGCTTCGACGAACCTGCTCTGAAGGCTACTTTCGACCTGACACTTGTCAGGCCTGCGGGGCTCACAACCGTCAGCAACATGCCCATTCTGCGCAGCCGGAAAAGGTAAGTATGTGTATACACCGTTCCAAATTGGGCTTCCTAACCGGCGCCATTTTAACGAGTGTAGCGCCGCCTACCCTCATCCGGGCATTTGGGAGAATCTGAACCCGCCCGAATAACCGACCGCCACTACTGGACTGTAACCCTGCTCACCGAGTCACTCCGATTGCAGCTGCTTCTGCGGCACGGCTGCCGTATTCGGCGTCCTCGGCTCATCGTCTTCGTCCACGGAGGAAAGCACTATCCTAATTTGTATGTCAGGCATGGGGTAAAGTGCATCCTGCTTTCCTGGCTTCGTTTTGTGGGTAATATTCAGCGCGCTTCTGGGGCAGTCGTCGCTCCCAACCCGAACTCGGCGTTTCGATCGCTAGCGAAATTGGGGATCACTAGTGAAATCGAGGATCGCTAGTGAAATTAAGGATTGAACGAAGCCAGGATGGCACGAATTACGGCATGTGAAGTTTCGCTAAACTCGAGTTGCACTTGGGGGCGCCGGGAACATTTGAACTACCGTATTTTCCGGGCTATAGTCCGCGGACTATACATGTTTAAAAGTTGAAATTTCTGGCTGTGCGGACTATCTACGCGTGTGGACTATACAGGAATTATGTTTTTCAATATCGTTGATTATGACGAGACGAGACGGATTTTGTGAATAAAAGAGTATGTTATTGATAATTTATGTATATTATAGGCTTTTTTTGAGCTAAGAAAACATACATATGTCAAGGTGTGCCGCGTATGAGAATTTCGTGTCGACTAAGCACCAGGTGCGGACTATGCGCTGGGTGCGGACTATGCAGCGGGTGCGGACTATCTAAGCAAAAACTTTCATTTTTGACCCCAAATTTGCCTCTGCGGACTATACACCGGGTGCGGACTATAGTCCGGCAAATACGGTAATTGCGAGGTTAGCGGCTCAGACCTGCGCTGCCACGTCTGCTTTAATTGAAATAGTAGAAACCTCAAATTTAAATATGAATCGATATATAAATACCGAGTACAGATAGCAAGTGCGACAGATCCGTTTTATTTTTATTTGGAATCCACTGTCATAATTTGGCACATTGATGTGCATCTCTGTAATCGCCTCGCGAGAGAATTATTTGTGCGCAAACTGTGTCGCGGCGTGTACTATTAAATCAGTAGACCAGGAGTCACGCAACTGTTTTCTTTTTTCAATGTCTAAGCCGCCTCAGCTTACCTTTCGGTCGTAGCCCAGGCGAAGGAACGGCACGGGGTTCTCCGCAGCTCGCCGGCCGTCCAAGAAATGGTCGGAGCGCACATGACTGCTCTTCGATGGCAAGAAGTCTTTCCTGTTTAAATTCGCCAGCCACCGGCGTCGTAGGTCGGGAGCCGCGGGGAACCGGTGCATCATAAACATGCCGCACCCATATTCATCCTGTTTGACAGTGTGGGTCTCGCACACTGTACAACCAATTACAGCACAGTGCTGCCCGGTCGATTCTTTTCTTGCATAGGCCATGTCACACGCGGAAACACGCTATAATATCAAAGCGGCGCCTAACATTGTCGAAACAACTTACCTCCGTACACTGCGCACGTGCTTTCTAACAGTCCACTCCGTGAAGCAGACGAGCTTTCGAGGGAAAGGGTAAGCAGAGCGTTGGCGCACCGCTCTGGTTCGAGAGTGTTTTTCTCTTTCTGCATCGACCTACTTGGAATGGTGTATAGTGAGCAAGCCTTGCTGAATCTGAACTACGGTGCCTGGAGCACGTCTTCGACTGGTGTGTTTAACGTTCTCACGGCTAATCTAGTCCGTAAAGTAAATGTGCGGCACCCCGACAAGAGATGCCGCCTTGTATAGAAACCTGGTCACTAAGGCGAAGAGGAAAATGAAAGAGCCCGTTGTTTCACCCGCGGAAACTTCCCGGGCCACGCCACATCATGGCTGATGGTCTACTGGGCAGGGACAGCAAGGAACACTGACCGAGCCCTGCTGAAGTCGAGGTTGGAAGAACAGCGGCAAGAACGGATCATGTACTTCCAGCCCCCAAAGACTATGTTGTGAGAGCAAGCCCCCCTCGTCAAAGAAGCCCAGACCGATTCCCTACCACCACAGCACATCGTCCACCACGTTTACAAACGTGCCGATACCCCCACCTGCCCCAAGTATGGAGATTATCCTACATCCCCCACCCCCGTGCTGGTCCTCTAACCCACCAACCCTTCCCCTGTCCAGTCTAGTACGCGATACTGAAATAAAGTAACCGATTTCAATGACAATTGCTTCATTGAAAACTGAACCTATTTACAGTAATCATTTACTGCATCACAAAAGTAATTGATTACTTTTCACATTACGTTTTTTTTTTACTTTTTATTAAAAGATAAAAAAATGTATACAGATGTTCAAAGTGGTTACGTTTTGTTTCTTTTTTACATTCACATCTTATTAAACTTCAACAGCAGTGTTCGTTCAAAGTTCTTGTCAGCCACCTTCCCACGTTTTCTGGTAAAGATATCTGCCGCGACGCTGAAGTCCCTCCCGACGGGTGCGCTTGAGGGAAGAGCAATGCTGTAGCGTACAAACACTTTGCGTACCAGTTTGTGGTTGCCTAGTGCTTTCAAGGACGCTTCCGAGTCCTCTAGGAACCGAAACGCTTCACTGTTGCGACCGCCTGTTCAATGCGATTCACTGGTTTAACGGTCAAAAATGTGCCCGACCGTTACAATGCAATACAATACAATACAAACTTTATTCTCACCAGAGATACATGTGGTGAATGGGAGGCCGGAGAAAAAGCTGCAGAAATGCAGCTTGACGAGCTCCGGACCCCCACTCAGCAGCTATGACGGGCACTAAAACAAATAAAATGCGTTCAGAAATAAACAATGCAAATATAGTGCGCACATAAGGAATACATTCTTAAGTATTAAAATACAAATTGAGTATACTGCTGTTTGACATTTTCACTACATCTATATTTTGATCACAATATTCATTCAACAAAAAAGGTAAAGCATAACGTATTGTTTGTTTTCCATAATTTGTCCTGCATCTCGGAATTTTCCAAGGTTGGTGATGTCTAGACTGGTAATAATTCTCTGTTTCTTTTAATTCAGATAGTTGAAGAATTGTACTGGAACGGCCGCATGTCGCATTTCTGTAAGGTATTGTTAAACGGTAGTTATAAATTTGCTGTATGTTAAGGATCTTATATAATTGAAACAATGATTCGGTGTGATGAATGTAAGAAACATCTATTATTCGTATCACCTTTTTTTGTAATAAATGTATCATATTTAAATTTGAATCAGACGTATTTGCCCAGACGAGATTGCAATAACACAAATGTGAATGAAATAATGAGTTATATAAAACCCTTTTTACGCTTTTCGGTAGAACATGTCTATGTTTGTTCATAATTCCTACAGATTTACCAAGTTTAGAGCAGAGCTTTCTTACGTGGTTAGTCCAGAGCATATTATCACAAAAAATAACTCCGAGTGTTTTAACACTATTTACAAATTCAATGTGCACAGACCCAAAGTTGAGAGAATTGTATAATCTATCGCTCGAACCACGTGGGTGAAATATTATTGCTTTGCTTTTTGAGACATTAATAGTTAAACAATTTACTTCAGCCCATGTTTTTAATTTTATAAGAAACGCATTTGCTTTAGTTACAAGACCCTTTCGGATAAATCTGAAAAAAAAAATACACTGGTGTTGTCTGCATAGATAATATATTTGCATCTTGAATCGAGTTTCACTATGTCATTTATATAAAAAAAAAAAGAATTGACCCGAGGATACTTCCCTGGGGAACTCCTGATAATATATTTAAAGGTGTTGATCTCTGATTTTTAATTTGCACAAATTGGGAGCAATGCTGTAACTATGACTTGATTGGTGTGAGTGGAAGGTCGCAAATGCCATAAGAAAATAATTTATCTAGCAGTATTAAATGATTTATGCAATCAAATGCTTTGCTGAAATCTAAAAACAACCCAAGCGTCACAATTTTGTCTTCGAAATTTCTAAGTATATGTTCTTTTTGAACTAATAAGGCTGTTTCTGTTGTTCTATGTTTTCGGAATCCAAATTGACAGTCAGTAATGAGCGAGTGCTTATCACAGAAATTAATAATGCGGGAGTGAATAATCTTTTCTAACCCTTTTGAGAATACTGGAAGAATGGATATAGGACGGTAATTTCCTAACTCATTTTTGTTTCCTGATTTGAATAAAGCTACAACTTTCGCGATTTGCATCTTTTTAGGAAAGATACCGGAAGATATTGCGAGGTTGTACATGTATGTTATATATGGGAGGCAATAATATCTACTACATATTTTACGGGTTTAATTTGTAAATCATCCGCATCACGACTGCCACTGTTACTCAGACACATAATAGAGGAACACGCTTCAGTCTCATATGTGGGGTACATAAAGAGCGATTCCGAGATAGGCTTAATATTTTCTGACGCTTCATGATAATAAGAGTTGTTCCCGATATTCACAAGATGGTTGTTAAATACGTTTGCCAGGTTTGAGGCACTTAAGACCTCTCGATTATGTTTAAAATTTTCAAAACTTTTTGGCTTGTAAGACGTATTGAAAACACTATTTATACGTATCCATAATATATCGGCCTTTTTTCGACACTCAGCATCAAATAGACTAGAATAATAAATTCTTTTAGACTTTCTAATTTCCGCTGTTAGTTGGTTTCTGTATTCTTTGAAGTTGACTAATGCCACTGCCTCACGTGTCAAAAGAAATGTTTTATAAAGTTTATATTTGATACGCGTCTTCTTAAGGAGTGCAGTGGTCATCCAAGGCTTTCGTCCTTTTCGAGCAAGTTTAATAGTTTTATTAGGAAAACAAGAAAAATAAACCTGTTTAAATTTTTCCAAAAACGCGTTATATGCATTCTCCACGTCCTTTGAGTTCAGTACATCGGTCCAACCAGTGGCCAATAATTTCTGCCTAAATGCATCTAGTGTAAGTGGTGTACTGTTTTGGAAAATCATAGAATTTGTGTCACGCTTGTGTACCTCTCGTGTTGTGTCAGCTAGCATAAATATGGGCAGATGGTCGCTAATATCTGAGCGATGTCGCCCCCGGGTCGACACACCCTATGGAAGAAAACTGGCCCAGAACTTCAGCCGTGACTGCCTCAAGGCACGGATCCTGGACAACAAGCAGAAACTCATCGACTGTCGGCACCGGCTTGTTACAGCTGAGAAGTTCCTGCGACGGACTCTCCAACCTGACGACATGCACCACGTGTTCGGTGCACGGAAGCAAGCTGAAGAAATGGAAAGGGTCAAATGCACGGATACCCATGACAAGAAACTGTCCCAACTAATTCCAAAGGTCCCCACACCACCGGCATCAGCGGTCTACAACTTGTCATCGAAAGAGCTCTCCGCCGGTCATGTAAGTCTTCTTTCGAAAGGACTTGATTTCGCTCTAGCCCCACGTGTAGTTCCCAAAAGAGACTTTATAATTGAAATTGAGGAGGCACTTCGTCACCTACAGGATACGACCGGGATCAATCTGGCCCGCAGCCGCATATCGACTATGCTTAATAATGCTAAAGTAACGCCATCGAATCTGAGCAAGGTGGAGCAGTCGGCACTACGGGATCTTAAATCGGATCAATCAATTATTATTCTTACAGCTGACAAGGGGAAAGGCACTGTTATCCTCGATAAAGAAAGTTATTATGAAAAAATGCAGGTAATTCTTGACGACACAGCGCATTTTGTGACGTTACCGCGGGACCCCACTCCTAAATCTGAGAGATCCCTTGTTGATCACCTCCGCGATCTAAAAAAGAAGAAACGCCTAGACGATGCCATGTACCGTCGTCTTTTTTCTTCTGATGGGTCTACACCTAAATTGTACGGTCTCCCCAAAATTCACAAACCCGAGTGCCCGTTGCGTCCTATTGTTTCATTTATTGGGTCTCCGACGTACAATCTGTCAAAATATCTGGTCGAACTCATCACTCCGGTCACAGGTAAAAATGGTTTAACAGTACGGAATTCCCAAGAATTCGTGGGCCTGGTTCGGGATCACGTCCTAGACGAAGACGACATAATGGTTTCATTTGATGTTGTGTCCTTGTTCACGAATGTCCCCACCTCTCGGGCTGTTGAGATAGCCGAAACACGCCTACGTAGGGATGACAGCCTTCCATCACGCACATCGTTAACGGTGGATGATATTGTAATTTTGCTGCGTTTTTGTCTTAAACAATCGCATTTCACGTTTCGCGGACAAATTTATCACCAAATTGAAGGATGTCCAATGGGTAGCCCAATTTCTGTTACAATGGCAAATCTGGTTATGGAGTATGTGGAGGAAACTGTCCTTGAACAGGGTATGCTCCCGATAGGTTTTTACAAACGTTATGTGGACGACACTTTCGTAATTTTAAACAAGGACCATGTTGCTGACTTTCATTTAGCTTTAAACAATGTTGAATCATCAATCCAATTCACACATGAAGTTGAACAGAACGGTGCGCTGCCTTTTCTGGATGTTAATGTGTTCCGACATAGTAACGGTCGCTTAGATACAACAGTGTACCGCAAAGCTTGCGATACAGGCAACCTCTTAAACTTTAACTCGCACCATTCTGTCGAACATAAAAGGGCTGTCGTAAAAACCTTACTACATCGGTCCGAACGCATTTCTTCTAATCCTCAATTGCGCGCTTCTGAAGATGCTGTTGTTGTTGACCTGTTGATGAAGCGGAATTATCCGAAACGTTTTATTGATAACACGCGCAAACAGATGGGGCAAAGAAGAAGTCAGGATAATGGACGACTTAGGACAGGGCAAGTAACAATACCCTATTTGAGAGGTGTTTCTGAGTCTATTCGCAGGGCCCTCGCCCCTTTGAATATCCGTACTGCTTTCAAACCCCATCGTAAACTACGTGACCTCATTTCTAAACCTAAAGATTACACCCCCCCAGAGTCCCAGTGCGGTGTTGTGTATAAAGTGAATTGTCTAGACTGTGACGCATCCTACATTGGGGAGACAGGCCGGAAGCGCTGCACTCGCTTAAACGAACACAAAAGGGACGTGGCGAAGGCCACGCATGCGACAAGAGCGAAGACGGAACTCGTAGACCATTGTTGGAATACGGGTCACTGTTTCGACTTTGAGAATGCGTCCACTCTGGCGCGCGAACAAAGGTGGGGTCCACGCAGGTTCGTGGAATCATGGTTCATCCGAAGTGACTCATCAGCTTGCAACTCGAACCGCGGCCCCCTCCCCGATGTGTACGCGGACTTGCTTAAATAGGACTGTTGAAGTTTTTTCTCTCATTCCTGCTTGTAGGTTTCACTGACGATGTTTCCTGCATGGGAGACGAAACGTTTGATTAAATTGTTAATCTTGTTGAGTAAAGTCGGAGCAGTTTTTTTGATCATTATGATTCCCGGCTTTTGGAATATTTTTGCATCTGAGCTAATTACGCCAGCTTTGATCTTTTCCTTTAATAGTTTGTAATAAAAATATCAATTAATGTTGATATAGAAAGTGTAGTGCGTGTGGGATGAGTAGTTACATTAACAAAATTGTTCGCCGTTAACAATAATAACAAGTCGGTCGCGTTGGGGCTATTTTTTTAACAAATTAATATTTAAATCACCACCAATGAAAATAACATATTTGCTTTCGTTTGCGTGACACAGCAGTTTATCTAGAAATGTCAAAAATCGTGCCACATTCCCGATGGGCGGACGATATATAACAGCAAAAATATAAACAAGTCCCGTTTTATACACAGTATTTCATAGTCATCCGTAACAGATGTGTATTCAGGAACATTTTCGAAATTATCACTCGCAACAAGCATAGCGACACCACCCCCGCCCGGAAACACGATTTTGATGAAAATGATTATACTGTTTCATCTCTGTATCAGGTTTCCGTGAACATTATAACATCGAACGAGCATTTACATGACTCAAAAAGAAACATAAGGTCGTCTATCTTAGATCTAGCTGATCTAACATTCAGGTGAAAAAATTTCAAGAGTTTACTTGTTTTATTTGTTTCGTTACAAATATCTCGCGGAAGAAACAGATCGTTGTCTGCCATTTCCTAGCAGAAAAAACAATAAAAAGGAAAACGCTCATCCTACAATTTTGGCTTAACAAATCTTGTCGAGATCACCGTCGTGTTCTATCGATACGATATCTGCGGTTTCAGATCTACGGGCTGTAGCGAACCCAGGGTAGTCCTTGTTGTCGGGCTCCACCGGAGCCAGGTACCGACCAGGACATCAGGAAGATGGGCCTCGGAAGCAGGGTTACTTTTCGATAGACGTTTAATTTACATTTGTACAGTTGGTTCAAGACCAGAGAAGAGAAGACATTTGCTTGTCAAGGTTCGCTTATTTTAAACACTGGGTTCTCCCTAGGTCCCTAGGTAGGGACCCCCACATCGGTGGATAGTCGGCCAATCACAGAAAGGTGTCCAGTTCAAACACCGCCCCACATTCCATGATTACGCACACTCAGCCGCCGTAAACACTTCACCGTCGGTCTAGACGGCGCCGAGAGTCTCACCAAAACACCGGCTCGTTGGAATTCACGCAGCTGGTCAAAACACCGTCCGGGGCCGAGACGTGACGTGCCGCCTTTCGACCCTTCGTGTCTACGCGTTGAATGAAGGCGTCCGGATGATCTCATCGTCCCGGATCGTGCCCTGGTGTTTCGGCGGTGAAACCTGAGACGTTGTTTTCCCTCTTCGGAGGCTACATCCAGACTTGTACACGTTAAAGTCTGGATATATCTCGGCGCACGTCTCGTGCGTTCGCTGGGCAGGCGTGCCTCCGAAGCGATGATGGTGCCAGGCTCGCTGAGTCAGATGACCTTGAACCCGCGGGAGGCGTCCGGCGAAAACAAACGGCCCGATGCAGACATTAGGAAATGGTCCGGGGCCTATTCATAACACCGTTCATTACAGCTCCTCCACGCACGGGAAGATCTCTGAAGGGGAGGAGTAACCGCTTCACGCCTGAAGAGATCAACATTCAAGCAGCAGGAAGCAGCTTCACACATAGTAGACCCCGGCCGAAACAAATAAAACCAGCAAGTGTCCACACTGCCTCCGAAGCCGCCAGGCCTTCCTATGTTTTCCATATTCCTGCTAAAAATTCCTGCTAAAATCACCCTAAAGTATGCCATGAAGCCTCAACACAAGACTAAAGTCGGTTCCATTCTCGACGCACCTTACAATATAGCCATATTTAAACAATATGCGTACAACAAACAAACATTATTCGCCTACACGTAAAAATAGTAACCTGTTAAATGCATAGGAAAATCAAGCAACACGAGTCTAAAAAGACCTACTCAGGCCATCTACATTTCCGTTAGCCGTTCCTTTCTTGTATTTTACAGTGAAATTCAGCTGCTGCAGAGCAAGGCTCCACCGCAGAAGCCGAGCATTTTTGGATGACATCTGAGTCAGCCAAGTCAGCGGGCAGTGATCGGTAACGAAGACGAACGGGGCTCCATACAGGTAGCAGGATAGCTTTTGGGTCGCCCAAATCAGGCACGCGCATTCCTTTTCGGAGGCGCTAAACGCCTCTTCTCGGGTACTGAGCTTCCTGCTAGCGTAGAGCACGGGGTGTTCCTCCCCGCGGTCATCCTCCTGGCAAAGAATGACGCCTAACCCGCGATTACTCGCATCGCACTGTACAATAAAGGGACGGTTATAATCTGGCGTGCGCAGCACAGGAGCGCTGCACAAAGCAGCCTTCAGCCCGCGGAAGGCCCTCTCCATTTCCTCCGTCCAGGCGACCTTCTCGGGCGCGCCCTTCCTCAGAGCATCCGTTAAAGGGCTAGCCATCTCGGAATACCGCGGAATATAGCGCTGATAATAACCCGTCAAACCGAGGAAGGCCCGAATGCCTGTTTTTTTGACGGGTTGCGGAAATTCATTTACCGCCTCGACTTTTAGCTCATCTGGTCTACGCCGGCCCTGGCCCACCACGTGCCCCAGGTAACGCACTTCCCCTTTCGCCAGCTGGCACTTTTTGGGTTTTACAGTTAGTCCGGCCTCACGCAATCGACTGAAAACATCCCTAAGGTGTCCGAGGTGGTCTTCCCAAGTGGCTGAGAAGATAGCCACGTCGTCTAGATACGGGAGGGCGTATGTTTCAGCGCCCCTCAACACTCGGTCCATTAATCTCGAAAAACAAAAGGGCGCGTTTTTTAGACCGAAACTCAACACAGTCGGGCGAAACGTTCCAGAAGGAGCTACAAAAGCGGCATACTGGCTCGCCCTCTCGGTCATTGGGACCTGCCAGTACCCTCTAACAAGGTCCAGGATCGAGACGAACTGAGCCCCACTTACTCGTTCCACCCTCTTTTCGATGTGGGGAATCGGGTACACTTGGTCCTTAGTGATCGCGTTAAGTTTGCGATAATCGACACAGGGTCGAGGGTCCTTTCCGGGGGCCTCTACGAGGATCATGGGCGAGGTATACTCGCTCTCGCAAGGGACGATGACTCCCAACTTTAACATCCGCTCGATCTCAGTCCTTAGGATATCCTGCTGTCGTGGAGCCATGCGGTAAGGTCGGCATCTGATTGGAACACCAGATGTGAGCTCTATGTCATGCGTCACCACCGAGGTCTTCCCCGGAATCTCTGAAAATAGTCCCTCAAACTCTCCTAACAGTTGCCTCAGGTCTGCCACCTGAGACGCCGTCAATTGGTCGGGCTGTACCGCGAGCGCCATTATCTCATCAACTCCGACAGACCCGTCCGAAGGCTCTCCGAGTTGCGGAACTTCCAGCTCCCCCTCGTCGGACCCATTCAGCGCAATGTTGACCAACTGAGGGCTACTCACGTACGGCTTCATCAAGTTGCAGTGATAAATCTGAATGGATTTTCGTTTACCTGTTCTCTCAATAGCGTAGTTGGTATCCGAAAGCTTTTGGGCCACCCGAAAAGGCCCTTCCCACTGCACCTCCAATTTGTTAGCCCGCGAGGGGCGTAGTAACAACACTGCATCTCCCTCGGAGTACTGCCGAAACCGAGCGTTTTTATCGTAGTAACGTTTCGATCTCTCCTGGGATGCCTTCATGTTCGTCTCAGCGATCTCTCTCGAGCTCCTGAATCTCTCTAACAGAGTTAGAATGTACTCTACTACGGTGGGGTCGGAGCCCCTTGAGTCCCACGACTCTCGAAGGAGCCTTATTGGCGAACGCATGCCTCGACCGTAGACCAGCTCAGCGGGGCTGAAGCCAGTGGCGTCATGAGCTACGGAACGTAGGGCGAACAACATCGCAGGAAGGCAGGCCTCCCATTCGCACTTGTTCTCGTAGATGAGGGCCCGCAACACGCGCTTCATCACAGAGTGCCATCTCTCTACGCTGTTTGTCTGTGGATGGTAGACCGAGCTGTGTATTAGTTTTATCCCGCATCTTTCGAGAAATCCCGTAGTGAGCGCACTAGTGAATACCGTTCCCTGGTCGCATTGTATTTCTCGGGGAAACCCCACTCGCGCAAAGACATCCAGGAGCGCCTTTACAATTTCGACCGAAGTTAATTCCCTCAGGGGCACCGCCTCGGGAAACTTGGTTGCCGCGCAAAGCATGGTAAGTACATAGCGGTACCCTGTCTTTGTAGTAGGGAGAGGTCCGACAACGTCTATCACCAGGCGCTGAAAGGGCTCAGAGATTAGCGGCACCAATCTCAAAGGCGCCTTCGACTTCTCGTTTGGTTTGCCCACCCTTTGGCAGACATCGCACGCCCGGACTCGGTTCTCGGCGTCCCGGAAGCACCCGGGCCAGTAGAACTCAGAAAGAAGCCGTTCTTTAGTTTTTTTATTGCCCAAGTGGCCTACCCACCCTGCGCCATGACAAAGCCGCAGCACGTCCGCTCGATACTTCTCGGGTACCACGAGCTGGTCAAAGGTTCGACCGCGTCTGTCTCGGTAGTGCCTGTAGAGCACGCCATCTTGAACCGGAAAGCTGACGTTCTTCCTCGCTACACCCTCCTTGCTAGTCTCCCAGATTCTAGCTAGACTGGGGTCGCCCTTCTGCTCGCTGATGAGCGTTTCCCTCGTTACTGTAACGAGTTTGTGGAAGCTGTTCGAAGACGGAGGCACCAGAACTTCATCAGGCAAGATTACGTTCTCATGATCGTCCTCTTTCTCTTTCCTAATGCCTGTCTCCCGACTGGCAGCTGTGTTTGCCTCGTCGGTTCGAGTTCGCGAGCTCTCCACTTTCGCTTCCCCCAGCAGCTCGTCTGTTGACAGCACCTTTTTTGGTGGATCATACACCAGCTGGGCGGAAAGCTCTCGAGCCTTGGACCGTGTCAGTGCCTGAACGAGCCCCTCCCCGAGGCTTCTTCCCTGATCTCTCAAGATTTTCTCCGTTCGGTTCGAAAACAAATAAGGGTACTGGGGGGGCAGTTTGTCTGAAACTGCCGCCTCAGTGCGCACCTCTCCGAACGGTCCGGAGATCAGGATATCAGCCAAAGGAAGGCACAAGCTCCCCTCGTCCATGACCGACCGAATCCAACTACACTTCCCATTGTAATGGGCCTTCGTTACGAAATCAGGGTGGACCACATCGATGGTCGCCCCACTGTCACGCAACACTCGGCATGATTTGCCGTTTACCGTCAAAGTATAAAGGTACGGGCCCAACAGCTCTTCGTTCTCTTCGCACTGGCTCGCGCATGCAAAAACGACCTTGGGTTTTCGACACCCTGCCGCGATGTGTCCCGCCTCGTGACAATTAAAACACGAGATCGGTTTCTTTGCCTCAAAGGCCTTTTTCTTGTCCCGATCCTCGCGTTCTTTGCCGCTGGCACCCTCCTTTTCCTTTTGTGACGACTTACTTTCGCCAGGTTTCTGGCGAAACTCTTGCCGCTTCCAGTTTTTGCGCCTCACCCGTCCAATTTCATCCTCCGGCAGGTCTTCATTCCTGATAGCGTTAATAATTTCCGACTTTTTCATCGAGCTACTTGTCTCTACCCCAAGCTCATCGCATAGACCGAGTAACTCCGATTTCAGCAAGCGTTCGAACTCCATGGCCGTAACTGATCTGGGTGCAAAACCTCTCTCACCCTACCTGGAAGTACTACGAAAATCCGCTTCCAAGGTAGACCCAAACGCCTTTGCAAGATTACACTTCTATCTTACAGACCTGGCGACAGAGAAGCAATGCAGGCACTCACCAGATTTTGAAGTTCACGATCCGCGGGTCCACCAGCGCTGCTTCTCATCAGGAGTCGTTGGTCTCAATCCCACCGGCTGCCAACCAGTTGTAGCGAACCCAGGGTAGTCCTTGTTGTCGGGCTCCACCGGAGCCACACTCTTAGAAAAAAGGGTCAGTATAGTCCTCCCTAAAGGGAGGAACGCTCTTGACACATATGTTCCTTCAGAAAGGGAGAAACTTTCGTCCCTTAAGCAGGGGAGGAAAAGTTCCTCCGTCGACTGCATCTCATTATGGCGGCCACGAATCGAGCAAATCGAGCTCGGTAAGGCTTAACGAGAACACTAAGTCTATTGCACGAAGCGAGAGGAGCAGGAAATAAAAACGTTACACGAGCTTTCCGCGAACTGTATTTATTTCCGAAGTTTCTTTACCCCTGCAGGTAAAGAAACTTACGTTTCGAAAGCATGCAGTCACTCAGTCTTCTCATCGTCAGCACTGCGATGTTCAACGGAGACAACCGGCACTCAGTTCGCGCACTTTATGTCCTACCTTTGCTATTCCTCGAGCCACAATTCCTTCGTCAACCGTTGCGTCAACCGCACATCACGGAGGAGTGAAAACCATTCGCCCGCAAAACCAAAAGCCGCTCTCAAAAAAAAAGCAAATCCGAAGCAACCTCTTGGCTTATCTCAGCACGGTAACACGAAATTATGGCGTAGCCGCGTAGCGTAAAAGGATGTTAAATCGCTTGCCACCAGATGGCAGGGTCAAGCAGAGTAATCGCACGTAGCTAGGCTAGGTGGCGCTAGGTACCGCCCAATTCATGTTTTACAAAAAAATATTTTTATCTCCTTACGCCACAATTTCTTTTCCTTTCCTACGGAATCTCTAACACATGTAGACACGTTGCGCACACTACAAACATCAGGTCAACATTTATTGAACGCATACACAGGCATCGCACATACAAACATCAATACATCAGCACACTATCCCGATCACTACTACCGAGCCCTGCGTTTCCGTCTTTTATAGTGGTCGTTTTGAACGTACGGAATTTTTCGGTGACTCCCTAAGCAAAAAAAAATATTCCGAACATGTTCATTTTTTTTCCAGCAATGTCATACATCTGGGGCTATTTTTAATGGCTCAAGGGATGAATCTCTTATTAAAAAGAAGACGCTCGATCATGCCATAATTATTTGAAAGCCAATAAATCGAGCCGCTCCAATGTGGTTCCAAGCCATGAGTTTGTTTTCCCGCATGGCCCTTCGTAGCCAGTATTTATATTGTGGTGTTCGTTTTTCTATTTGTGCTGTTCGCGCAAAGCTGCAACTGCCGTCTTGAATTAATCTTGCTAGAGCGGATATCCACTCAGCTGGAAGTGATGCTTCACGGGCACAGAAATCGCTTTTCGATCAACTTGAATGCAGTCAAAGCCGCGACTTGCGACAACTGTTAAGTGTACGGAGCTGCGCCGTTGCGAGCTCGAAAACTTCTAGCGCTCATCCCAGCGCGCCACTTAGAGGGCAGTTTCTACAGGAACCGTAATATTTTTAAACAGTAAATAAAGGATAGCGTTTTTTTTTTTTTTTTTTCGATTTTGCCTGTCTTTTTTTTTTATGCTAAACTTCCATTATAAATATACGTACTTTCCGTCATACTTTCGTAGTGTTGCCTTTTCCCCAGAGCGCAATCGCTCTCGGGGATCGAGTCACATTGGCCACTGTACGATAGGAGCTTACCGTTCAGACCAGCGTTCCAACATGACTATCCACACGTCGATCGACTGCACCTAATCCCTCAAGTGGTTTTAAACTCTTTAATGTAAAGCGGAATGTCATCCTGCGACACCCCGGCCCCTCCGATAACGGCCCGACCAGCGGCATCAATGCCAGACAGTTTACGTCATCTCATCTTGTTGTTACAGCACTGATACGCGAACACACGGTCACATCGGCGATAATTCCAGTCTTCTGTTCACAACCCACAACACTGCCATCACAATGTCGCTGACACGAAGAAATACAGAACCACGTTGACGATGTTGCTGACACGCAGAAGAATCACGTTGAACGCCGGTTGGCACTCGGCACGGGACGACGGAACCGAACTCAGCGCGGAAGGCACCCAGGCAGCCGGCAGGAAAACCTGCCTTCCTTGGACGCAGTTCCCGCGATTTCCATAACGTCGAAAACGTCGACACAGTTCCTCGTGGTTTCGCTGCTGTAGCAGGCTGTAGTCGCTGTAGTTCCGCGTGTGTCCCGCTAATTGGAGACGGCCGTCTTACCCAGTGTATGTAGCGCTGCTGGCACTGCTCCGGAACTTCGCTGTTTCTAGCGGCTTCGTTAGCTCGTTTGATAAAATTAGTGGTAAAAACGCCAATGCAACCGAAATGTTCTGCACGTTTGGACTAGAAGACGGAATTACAGGCGGCCTTCGCTGCCGCTGAAGCTCAATCAACTCAACATTAATTTATTAAACAACGTGCGCGATGTGCTCGAAAAACGAAACCGAAAGAAGATGGGTCGGGAGGGCGAAAGCTTTCTCCGGTCTGCCTGGAGGAGGAAAACGTCTCCGAGAATAACAAGGACTTTAATTTTCCTTTCATCGGTCTGGGTTTGTTTGTATGTGTTTTGGTAAACAAAAAGAAAAAAAAAACTTTACAAAAAAAAAAAAAAAAAAAAAAAAAACCACTTCTCTGGGGATCGAACCGTTGACCACTTGGTCAGTAGCGCGATGTTCTACCCCTGCGCCAACTGAACAAGGAGGAACTCGCCCGCCTCCTTTCATCTGAGCTGCCGTTCCTCCCTTCTCTGGGCAACTTGTCCGCAACAAGGAGGAACAGTCGCTTTTGCTACCTTTCTCCTCCCTTTTTTCTTAGAGTGTAGTCGCGCCATAACTTTCATCGCAAAAGCGACCATCGCAGGCAAAACGTGACGGGTTTTGAGCAGTCGCTTGCTGACCCGACTTTTTACGATGCACTCTAGTCGCGGAGAGGCCGAGCCAACCAACGGCGTTCGGAGCGAGAGTTTTTGAGAAGCGAATCGCCAACGAAGGCGTTGGACTCGCTCATCGCGCACGCCAAATTGACCAACTAATTACTTTTATTTATTTATTTTTTTTTGCGCTGCGATTTAGTTGGATCGCTCGACTGCTTACATCCCCGGTGTGAATCCGCCTTTACAGAAAGTGCTGCCATTGAGCTAACACTGCGCAAGACGGATGTACGCACGTTTCCACAAGAGATATCATTATTAGGCGGCGCATTGCAAAAGCGAGCGTGGCTCTGTGCGTGTCTTGCATTGTGATTGAGCACTGTCAAATCCTAGCGATAACAAAGAGCGGAAACGACCGGGGCTCCGTGGCGCGGCTCCCGCATCACACTTGGGGAATGAAAATAAAATCCCGGAAATTGTACTATTTTACCGTGTTGATACTTTTTCAACATTAAAAAGTGGAGACACAAAAGGAACGATACAGACAGGACAATCTGAACTTTAAAGGCCGCTGTACAAACGGGACGTTCTACAGAGAAGAACCTTCTCTCCCGAAGCTAGGGGACGGGGAGGGAAAGGGCCATCGTTGGGTGGAAAGAGCGTCTATTGAATGGGATTAACCTCGGGGCGAGCCATCTTCTCGAGAGGGAGTGGGGACGGAACAAAGCTGCGGTGGGGGTTCCGGCTAAAAGGTGGAAGAAAGTTAAGCTTGTCAAACGGCAACCTCAGATCCGAGGACGGGCACTTTAGAGAATTTGAAAAAAGCTGCTTGATTAGCCGGACGACCCAGTGCGGCCTACTGGTTCTAGAAGGTGACTCGCATGAAGAAAACTCGTTTTGCTTGAAAACTCTAAAAGCATTCTGGACGTGAACTCTTGCCACAAATAAAAATAACACATGCATGAAAAACTACGAAGGCAACTAAGCTTTCTTCTATGATGGGAGAATGCGTGAGCATTACAGGCGGAGTTATGTTGGCGCAACGGACAGCGCGCTAGTTTCACGATCAAGCGGGCCTAGCTTCGAAACCGGGCTAGTTTTTTTTCTCGTGTTCTTTTTTTTATTTCGTTTATTTTTTTTTTTTTTTTGTTTGGTCACGTAACAAGAAAAATCACATGAACAGAATTTTTTTTTTGGCCACGTCACCAGATTTTTTTTTATTTCTCCTTTCCTTCAGTTTTTCTTTCTTTTTTTTTCCTTTTTTTCGGTTTACGCTTCCTATCGCAAAACTCTTTGCACTTATTTCGCGTTAAATTGGCGTTAGCCAAATCATTTTATTTATGGCAGGGAGTTCTGCCGTACGTATTTTATGTTACTATTACCAACCCTGGCTTGCAATTTCTGCTATCCAAAGGACTGGACTATGCCCTTGCTCCACGGTACGTTCCAAAACCTGACTTCATAATTGAAATTGAAGAGAAACTCAGACATGTGCACGATGTCACAGGGGTAAATCTCGCGAGAAGCCGCGTTGTCAGTGTTTTGAACAATGTGAAACCGGCCGGGTCAAATTTAGATCAACAAGAACGCATTGCTCTTAATGAGTTGAAGTCAGACAGCTCCATCATGATTTGAAAGGCCGACAAAGGAAAAGGAACCGTTGTGCTTGATAGGGATGACTACATGAAGAAGATGTATGAAGTTATAAATGACAGTCGCTATTTCGTGAGGCTATCAAGAGATCCCGCTGCTAAGTCCGAAAGAGAGTTAGCTGACCACCTTCGAGAGCTGAAAAAGAAAGGACGCATCAGTGACGACCTATACCGTCGTCTCTTCTCCCTTGACGCCGCGACACCCAAGATGTATGAACTCCCCAAAATTCACAAACCGGGTTGCCCCCTACGCCCTATTGTATATGTTATTGGTTCATCCACTTACAGCCTTTCCAAATATCTGGTTATGATTCTGAGCCCTCTTACGGGAAACAATGAGTTTAGCGTCCGGAATTCCCGTGACTTTGTTGAACTTATACGCGCTCAGACCCTGCTACCGCACGAGGCTATGGTATCCTTTGATGTGATTTCATTATTTACGAATGTCCCCATCACCCTGGCGGTTGATGTCGCCCGTGACCGGTTGTTCGCAGACCAGTCGTTGTCCACTCGCACAACCCTCCTAGTTGATGACGTTATACTCCTTCTGCGTTTTTGTCTCAACCAGTGTAATTTTAGTTTTAATGGGGACATATTTCATCAGGTCAGCGGATGGCCTATGGGGAGTCCAGTTTCCGTAACCGTCTCGAATCTCGTCATGGAATATATATGTTGAGGAAAAGGTAATGTCTGGCATTGATTTCCCCGTGAAGTTCTACCGTCGCTATGTCGATGACACTTTTGTAATAGCTAACAGAGAGAACGTAACCGATTTTCACCGCAATTTGAATAGTGTCCACCCCTCAATTAAGTTCACCTGCGAACATGAAACCGATAGTACCTTGCCGTTTTTTTATGTACGTGTCCATAGAACTAGTGAATCTTTCTCTAAGATTGAGACATCCGTATATGGTAAACCATGTGACAGACAAAACTTTCTTGACTACCACTCTCATCACCCTACTCACCACAAAAGCTCAGTTGTAAGATCGTTGCCTTCATCGTTCAGAAACAGTCCCATCTAACTCCACACTTAGCGATCAAGAACTTAGCCACGTGCGGGAGGCTTTGAAGAAACGTAACTACCCCGACCGGTTTATCAATCGCGTTAAGTAAGAAATGTCCCGTCGGCGCCCGGATCGAGCCGAACGAACACGTGACGTCGTGTGCATCCCGTACGTTAAGGGGGTTTCGGAGGCATTGGGACGCGCCCTTAGGCCGTTGGGGGTACGAACTGTATACAAACCCTACAGAACAATGGCCAATATTATCTCCAAGCCAAAAGACCCGACCCCGCCAGAGGCAGAAAGGGTCGTGATCTACCAGGTGCAGTGCAAGGAATGTGACGCTTCCTACATTGGAGAGACGGAACGAAAAAGAAAAACAAGACTAAAAGAACACGCACAGGATATGTCGCCAATTCCACGAACGCCGCCCGCTTCAAGTCCGAACTCGTCGACCATGCCTGGACGTCAGGACACCAATTTGACTTTGACAAGGCGAGGGATAAAAGGTGGGGACTGAGGAAGCTGCTGGAATCTTGGTTCATCCAGAACGACAAACGCGGAAGTGATTCATCGCTGGTAAACAAGAACCGTGGCCCCCTGCCGGACGTGTACACAAACTTTATGCCTAAATAGCCGAACTTTTTTCTGCGACTCTCACTCGCTCTGCGCTCTACTGAAGATGCCTCTCGCATGGGAGGCGAAACGTTTAATTAAATTGTTATTTTTGTGATGTCAAGCCGTTTTTGTTATTACATTTATCATGTCTTCGCCCGGCTTCTGGAGTATTTTTGCGCTCCTAAATTCACCGGTACGACAGCCATGGGAGGCCACTGCGAGCGAGTGGGGATAGAAAAAATAATGAGGCTTATCGGATGGCGACAAGCCCGAAAAACATAACCACCCCGTCCATTTCGCTTTCAAGAAAGGAGATTATCTTTCTGAGGCCCTCAATGGAAGCTGAACGCTGACAGACTAGGCAAGGCGACAAGGTCACCGGCAGAGAGAGAGAGAGAGAAGTCTTGCAAAAGAGGAAAAACCATCGTTGGAGTTACAGCCATGGGCCGAACGTTCATCGTTGGATTGGGGGAGGGGAAGGGGATAAAAGGTGATAGAAGAAAAAAATTGTGAAAAGAGAGAGGGAGGTTGTTTCGCCAAAGCCGACAAGCGGGGCGCGAGGAGCCACAGAAAGTGGCTGGCTTTCCTTTTATTTTCCTTCGACCTCGCCTTTTGCAAAGCCTCCCCACCTGCTTTTGTGTCTCCGTGTGGCTGTCAGCGAGCGCGACAGCCGCTTTAAGCAAATCAAAAGGGTGAAGCGAAACGCGTGACCCAGCGTGACCTCTCTACGTAGGACGCGTAGGACAAAAACGTTTGGACGAAAATTTTTCACGTGACTTTCTCTCTCACGCTGATGGGATCTCTGGGGCTGTCGTTTTCGCCGTTTGCCTAGTTATAGAAACAAGCGGGCCACGTAGGTCCGGTTTTCGAACTGCTCTTCAGTGTTCTGTTGCTTTCGTGCGCTGCAGACGCGACTGTGTTTTTTCGTCGTAAACGGTCGGAATACGTCCATGCCAATTTTTCGGTAACAGCCATTTTTTGCACCGGAGTTCGTGGAATACTTGTGATGTGTTTGTTGGACACGCTTCGACAAAAACTGCTTTTCGCCGACGACGAGACGTCAGTCCTCGAATCCTGGAATGCGTTTGTGGGGTGCCTAAGTTGGATTATGCATCTATCAAGGATTACAGGATATCGCTCTTTTGTTAGTAAGTTCACTGCAAGCATGATTCTGATAGTCGTCCTGCTTTCCTCTCAAACTCCGCGGTTTTTATGTGATGAGTTTTGCTTGGCATGAGGACAGTGTTAATTGTATTTTATAATTTGCTTTTCGTTTTACAGAGAAATGTGTCCTTTGTAAATATGTTGAGAATACACTGTGTGCAATGATTGTTGTTTAATAAACTTCTGGGAGCGATCGAAAAAATTTGTTTCTCCGTATAAGTGATTGGATATGCAACAAATGACATGCAACGTACATATACTTGCACGACGTTCGGCCAATACGAAGCAGACGCATCGTACAGTTTTCGCACAATATTGCGCGAACGCTAGGTCGGGGCGAAACAGCTGTACGGCAATACCCGCCGGGTATCAAACGGTGGTACAAAACTGGACAGTTGAGCGATATTGGAACCGACTTTCTGCCGGCACTGGCACGATACTGCAAAGTATTGCCGTGCTGCTTGGGATGGAGGTGATGACACCTTACCATCGTGTTTCCAACGCTTGTTTAATTTATTTCTCTTCTGAGACGCGTGAAAGAGCACTTCTGTGACACACCAGAGATATTCGAAACTTGGGCTGGCCTCTTGGCTTTGTTTGCCACTTTTGGCACTTATTTGGCACTTCAGTGGGTAGCCAGAAAAAAGTCAAACTTCGGCATGCCCCGAATCGACAAATTAAGATTTACTGCGGCAGTTATGGCTCAAGTCTGGCACTTACTTTGGCGCTCCTCTGGCGGACCAGAGAAACGCCAAACCTTGGCACGTCCCAAATACCGAAATTAGGCGTTGCTCTGGCAGCTATGGCTGAAGTATGGCACCAACTTTGGCGCTCCTCTGGCGGACCCGAGAAAAGTCAAACTTTGGCACGTCCCAAATACCGAAATTAGGCGTTACTCTGGCAGTTATGGCTGAAGTTTGGCACCAACTTTGGCGCTCCTCTGGCGGACCCGAGAAAAGCCAAACTTTGGCACGTCCCAAATACCGAAATTAGGCGTTACTCTGGCAGCTATGGCTGAAGTATGGCACCAACTTTGGCGCTCCTCTGGCGGACCAGAGAAAAGCCAAACTTTGGCACGTCCCAAATACCGAAATTAGGCGTTACTCTGACAGCTATGGCTGAAGTTTGGCACCAACTTTGGCGCTCCTCTGGCGGACCCGAGAAAAGCCAAACTTTGGCACGTCCCAAATACCGAAATTAGGCGTTACTCTGGCAGCTATGGCTGAAGTTTGGCACCAACTTTGGTGCTCCTCTGGCGGACCCGAGAAAAGCCAAACTTTGGCACGTCCCAAATACTGAAATTAGGCGTTACTCTGGCAGCTATGGCTGAAGTATGGCACCAACTTTGGCGCTCCTCTGGCGGACCCGAGAAAAGCCAAACTTTGGCACGTCCCAAATTCCGAAATTAGGCGTTACTCTGGCAGCTATGGCTGAAGTTTGGCACCAACTTTGGTGCTCCTCTGGCGGACCCGAGAAAAGCCAAACTTTGGCACGTCCCAAATACCGAAATTAGGCGTTACTCTGGCAGCTATGGCTGAAGTATGGCACCAACTTTGGCGCTCCTCTGGCGGACCAGAGAAACGCCAAACCTTGGCACGTCCCAAATACCGAAGTTAGGCGCTGCTCTGGCAGTTATGGCTCAAGTCTGGCACCAACTTTGGCGCTCCTCTGGTGGACCCGAGAAAAGCCAAACTTTGGCACGTCCCAAATACCGAAGTTAGGCGCTGCTCTGGCAGTTATGGCTGAAGTTTGGCACCAACTTTGGCGCTCCTCTGGCGGACCCGAGAAAAGCCAAACTTTGGCACGTCCCAAATACCGAAATTAGGCGTTACTCTGGCAGCTATGGCTGAAGTATGGCACCAACTTTGGCGCTCCTCTGGCGGACCAGAGAAACGCCAAACCTTGGCACGTCCCAAATACCGAAGTTAGGCGCTGCTCTGGCAGTTATGGCTCAAGTCTGGCACCAACTTTGGCGCTCCTCTGGTGGACCCGAGAAACGCCAAACTTTGGCACGTCCCAAATACCGAAGTTAGGCGCTGCTCTGGCAGTTATGGCTGAAGTTTGGCACCAACTTTGGCGCTCCTCTGGCGGACCCGAGAAAAGCCAAACTTTGGCACGTCCCAAATACCGAAATTAGGCGTTACTCTGGCAGCTATGGCTGAAGTTTGGCACCAACTTTGGCGCTCCTCTGGCGGACCCGAGAAAAGCCAAACTTTGGCACGTCCCAAATACTGAAATTAGGCGTTACTCTGGCAGCTATGGCTGAAGTATGGCACCAACTTTGGCGCTCCTCTGGCGGACCAGAGAAACGCCAAACCTTGGCATGCCTCGCATTCCCAGATTAGGATTTACTATGGCAGTTATGGCTCAAGTATGGCACCAACTTTGGCACTCCTCTGGCGTACCAGAGAAGAGCCAAACTTTGGCATGCCCTAGGATCGCCCAACTAAGGCTATAGTTAGGCACCGTACTTTGGCACTGATGAGTGCCATGGTGCAAAAACCTAACTGCGCCAAAGTTGGGCCCTTATGTTTGCCAGACCTCTGCCCAAGTTGGGCATTCCTCCGGCGTGCTACCTGGGCAGGTTTTAGTTGTGAACAGTCACGAGTCTGGTTTATGCAACGTTACGTCAGGTGTACCCCAGGGGTCGGTCCTCGGCCCTCTCCTCTTTCTAATATTTATTAATGATCTCCCTCAATCCATTTCCTCCAAAGTGCGTCTTTTCGCGGACGATTGCGTATTATACCGACCAATTGCTTCTCCGGACGACCATGTGCTCCTTCAGAATGACTTGTCTACCATAATAAATGGGTGTTCCGACTGGCAGATGAGCCTAAATTATTCAAAGTGCGAACTCGTACGTTTCACTCGCAGGCGCTCTGTTTCGTCATGCGTATATTCTCTTGGAACCCAACCCATCGATGACGCCCCATCATACAAGTACCTTGGTGTACACCTTACCTCCGACTTATCCTGGGCCGCTCACATCGAATCCAGTTCCCTCGCCGCATCAAAAACTTTGGTATACATCCGGCGCTGCCTATACTCTGCTCCTCCGAATCTTCGTCTTTTAGCCTACCAGACATTCGTCCGACCAAAACTTGAGCACGCCGCCGCTATCTGGGGGCCTCACCAAATCTACCTTACCACCCAACTTGAAGCCATCCAAAATCGTGTCGCTCGCTACACTGTAAAAAATTGACGTCTATTTGACGTGTCTTTCCCTCGTCAAAAAAAAAACGGGCACGCTCATCATTTCAAAATACGAGGATGCCCTCATTATTTATTAGGCGCGAGAGCCGAGCCTTCCAGAAAGGCCGAAATCCCAGGAGTGCAAGCATGCGCAGATGGCGAGGCGTTGAATGCCCCGCCGCGCAGCGCGCAGCCCCGCAGCTCTTTCGCGGCCCTCCTCTCTAGCAGAATGGCGGTGTTGGTGCGTTGTTGCGGTTGTTGCAACACCCATCCCTGTTGTTTTGCGGTTTTGCTCCCACTCGTGCTCCCGTGCCGCGCAGGCGCAAACAGAGGTTGCAGCAGCTATCGCCATGCTATCGCTCTTCGGGCGTTCGTCGAACTCGCCTCGGTGGCTGTTGACATCGTGGTCAGTGTAGTGTTCTGTGATGCATCAGGGCCTCATCAGCTCATCGACGACTAAATCGCCCACTTCAAGGTATGCAATGCGACTTTATCCTTGCAATGTCTTGCTTACGTATTGTAATCGAATATTTCTCCATGTTGGCGGTTCGAGTGCTTTCGGTTGAAGACGGAAAGCGCTCGAGCGTGTTCGAAATCTGCGGTCTGAGAACACGGGCGTCCACCGACACATCGTGATTTTGGTGTTTCTTTTTCAGCACGTTATTATTCCGTTATAATATGCACGTGTTTATTTATCCGTGCTGCAGCGGCGGCGCCTTTACTCACAGCCCTGCGCCTTATCTCTTAAGAGAACTCGTGAGTACGAGCTTTTATGGAAGCTTAGTTTCTGTGTTTGTTTTTGCAACAACATTCATGCAGCCAGACAACATAAGCGAGCGGCTAACGTCTTTGTAGCGATGCAATGTCATTGGACGACGTTTTAGCGACTTCGAAAACGGAAGTTTCCAGTGCACTCGATTCACGAGTCTCTAAGACGTACACAAAATTATTGGCCACCCTCGTAATTTGACGGGAAATTTCTCAAGCAGTTTGGAGGGCTAATTATTGTAAACATCCACTCTACAGCTCGCTGCTGGCTCTGACTTTATATTTAACAGTGTGCTTATTTTTTATTTCGTATTTTC